>NW_026136706.1:13169845-13289845 GCF_905237075.1 Dicentrarchus labrax
CAGGGAATTTACTTCTTTGTTCTTTTATAATTTCCTAAAACAAAAGGTGTGAATATAAAGGAAATAAAAATAATTTAATTTTCTTTTAATCATTTGTCATTCAGAAGAAGAAGTATCAGGTGCCCAGGTAAACAGTTTTATCATGTCTCAGCCTTTGAATCAATATCAGACATCAAACACCATTACAGCCAAGTGTGTGAAACTTATATGTATAATACTTCAAGAGCAGCTTTTATGCTGTATTGGCTGTTGTCATAGCTGCTCACCAACTCAGCCAGTTTATTTAACACACAATCCTTCATAAAAAAAGAACAAAATTGTCTTAAGAAGTGTATATCTATAATATTCTATTATTAGATATGTTTAAATGATTTAATATGTGTGCGTCTATGTACGTGAATTCAAAGTCCTGCTTGCTGGAACATGAAGATCAGGGAAATGGAAAGTAATGTTCTTCATGGCGGTACATTGTAAGGGGTGTTTCCAATGTTTCAGCAAAAAAGATCACAGGAACATATTCCTGTTACAGATTAAAGCTACTCTCTTGATATCTACTTTAAATTCAATAATGGGAGAACGCCATGCTTAGCACTTAAAAACCTTTACACTACAATACAAAGACATTTCCTTTCACTTCAGTTAACAAGTCCCCAAATAGTATTAAGCTTAATTAGTAAAACTTTAGGTTCTAGAACATGTTTGTCTATTATGTCCACTAGTTTCTGCCCCCATATACACCAAGTATGGAGAAATGCGCCCAGCTGCTTGAGGTTTCTGCCTTAAAAGTTGTTTCTTGCCACTGTTGCCAAGAGCTTTAGGATTATGGTCTTGACCTGCTCTGTATAAAAAGTGCCTTGCGATAACTTCTGATTGATTATTTGGCACTATACAAATAAAATTTATTTAAAATAGATTAGAAGATCGATACCACTGTCAGGTTTTTATTATGTAGTCTATGAAGCTACTACCAGCTGCCAGTTAAAGGTGGAGTAATCCAATCAAATATACTTGTGGGTTTTTTTTTCACATTCAGCAAATATCTCCTCATGGTCTACTAGCTTTTCACTCTTTGTGAGTGCTGAAAAAAATCTGGTAGTTTTATAGGAAGTTATGTGACAGACTATCGTTGGCTGGGGACTTTTTCATAGTGACAAGACTACAGTAAGTTACTGTGCACATAACCCAACGTAACCCCTCTCACGAGATGTTAATCAATGAGCTGTAGAGCTGCTCGTTGGAGGATGTTGGTTCCTTAGTTTGGACAGAGCTAGGCTGGAAGTTTCCCCCTGTTTTCAGTCTCTATGCTAAGCTAATCTAACTCCTAACCTACCTCCTACCTTCACATTTACCGAACAAAACTAAATGTGGTGTCAATCTTCAGACTCTTCTGAAACTCTTATAAGTAAATAAGTGTATTGTACAAAATGTTTTAACTATTTATTTAATGAAACAACCTGTCTGCGTTGGCTATATGTTTGTCTGGGAAGGTCCAGACAAAAACTGTTCTCTTTATCAGATGATTCAATACCTGTTGAAGATAGAAAAGTGGCCACTTTATTAGGTACAGCTATACAATTTAATTCAAAACACAGGCTCAAAAACGTATTTTACAAAGATAATAATGTTCAGTTTTGACTGACACTTTAAGAGAGACATATGTTTAACAATGTTTAATAGACAATATGTGTCAGAGCACTGGATAGCATCGCTGGAGAGTGTATTTATCCATCTATGAAACCACATCACTAGTTTTAAAAAGAACACAATGTAACCGACAGCATGATGTTTTCCCACATGTGTAAACTGGTTTGACTCAAGAGTTTTTCTCTGGGGACCTTTTTGCAGTTTTAACACTGCACATGCTGTACAGTCCCATAGCGTGCAGCCTTGTCAGAGAGACACAGTTGACTCATCAGCCTCAAGGGAAAGCAGTGGCAGAGAAACAAAGGGAGTTCAGAGTTTGGGGGGAGAGAAAGAGAAAGGAAAGGAGGGGAGACAGACTTAAAGACAAAAAGAAAATAAGGGAAGGAGGGAGGGAGGTTTGGATGTCCAACAATTTGTTTCACTGCTGCACTAACACAAAACAGAAGACCGCTTACTCAGATTGTGTGAACTTGCCTGTGCACATGAACTTTACGTGTGTGTGTGTGTGTGAACATGTGGTTGTTTGTATGTTTGAACTGAAAAAAGGGTGGAGAAGGTGTTTTTATGGGCTTGTACGCATGCACGTGTGTGTGTGTGTGCGTGTGTGTGTTTGTGTGTGTTGGTGGGTGGGGGGGATGTATAGGAGTGTGTATGTAACGGAGGTAGTTAGAGGAGGAAGTGGCAAACTGATAGATGGGAACAGAATGTTCTATGGAGTGGCAAGAGAAAGGGAGAGTGAGAGTTTATATGGGGGTCTCTCTCTCTCTCTCTCTCTCTCTCTCTCTCTCTCTCTCACTCACTCACACATACACAGACACAGACACACACAAAGGAGTTACATGAGAGCCACATACCTCACACACACACACACACACACACACACACACACACACACACACACACATGTGCATGTAAGCATGATGCCATGAAAAAATGTGCCCACTCATTTCCACATGTAATGCAAGTGGAAACATGAACACACTCACAATCATGTACTCACACACTGTTTTTAGTTTCGTCATAGTTTGTGTGTTTTATCACATGCGTGAAGCAAGTAAATGAAACAGAACAAAAGGATCCAGACATACCACACCTGCACTCACACATTTAGTCCTGTTTATGAAGCTCTGTATGCGATTTCCTTTTTAATAAACCATTGAGGGCAATGATTCGTGTTTATCTTGGACATTAAGTTGATATAGTGACATTCACTGGAAAAACAGAGACTGAGAGAAACAAAGAGCGCTTGTTTTTATCTGTCAGTTACCGTACATCTGTGCCTGAGTGTCTGCGTGTTTCATACCCACGTTTCTGTGCATGAGTGCATGTGTTGTGTGTTTAGCCATGCTTGTGTGCTTACTTACTATGGATTTTCTTTCTGGTGTATGAATTTGTGTTTGTGTGTGTGAAGGGGAGCCAGGGTGTCATCAGCACTGCTCGCCTCTGGAGAATTTACAGTATGATGGAAATACTTCAGATGTGTTCGTGCCGTTCTCCTCAAGGCTTCACTGATTCTGATACAATCTCACTTGGCAAACGCAGTGATCCTTTATTGGAAACTCGTTTGGCATTGAACAACTGCTAAAAGGGATGAAGAATTATTTAATGTCATCATATTAAGGAAGCAAGTTATGTTACTAAGCAGCCTGTCTTATTACTTTCTGATATGTCCTTGGTTTTCAATCTCTCATGTTCTAGGAGTGTTTTTGGCACCTGCACAGCCTTCTGGTACATTTCATTTTCACTTTTGAAATCTATTCTAATCATAGTTTTGCAGAAAGAAGCACGGCATCACTCATACCATAATTTGTAGACGGCTATGTCTTTTAGTTAATGGTTAATACATGTATTTGGAAGAATGCGCTGTCCCGGTTAACCAGCATCAGGGTGCTGCTGAAATCAGCAGAGCACGGAAAAATCAAGTCAGAGCACAGTTTGCTGTTTCAGCTTCTCACATGCGACAGGGGAATCTCGCAGCACTGGCTCAACACACACAAACACCACGCTCATCTCACACACAGAATGACAAAGACATGCTCTTTGTATTTTCTCATTAGTACAGAGTTGCGATGCCAGTGCTGGGGTCGAGACTTCATATGATGTTGAGGCAGGTCAGATGTGATCGATGCGTCTGTCATCCAGTTGTGGCTGGAGCGTTAACATCAGGCACCAATCAGACCAGGGTGTGGCCCTGTGTATGTGTGTGTGTGTCGGTGGTGATAGTCATGTTAGAGAATGTGTTGAATCCACAACATCTTAACGACCATTCAGACATATGATTTTAATGGTTTTAAATGATAACAGATGGATTAAGGCATGCAGTTTATAATTACCAATGGTTAAACTAATCACTACCAGTCTTATGTTCTATTCTATTTTCTAGTTTAGGTTGGACATATAATGTTAATGCTTATTGGTCAACATTGTCAGTTTTAGGAATGTTGTGTTGTCAAGCATTGGACAGATTTTGGGTTGCCATGGTTGCCTCCTTCCCTTCTTTTCAGAAAGAAAATGATAGTTGCACACTATTGAAGCACCAGGGTTTCAGGATAGCCTTATCTTTTTTTTCCCACTTTTTGAAATTGAAATGACCCAGTAGTCAGTGCTTCACCAGATGTTTGCTTTTTTTCATTATTTTATTACTCTTTTTCTCCACACATCTCTGTGTAGATGATGTAGGCCCAACAGATGTGGCAGTGGATCCTGGTACCCCGGCCCCTGAAGCAGACGTACCGCCTGAGGTCACAGAAGAAACTGTCGCCGATGAAGACACCGGCCATACAGCCGAGGTGAAGAAAGGAAATATTTTGGTGGTTCATTTCTCAAATTTAGTCTTGTGGGGGATTAATGTAATGAAATGTTTCTTCTCGTCTTTAATCCTTGATCTCACTCCAAACTCTAACAAACTCTTATCTTGCATAGCCAAGAGCACAACTAGAAGGGTTGGGCACCATAAACACATACAGTATCTATAATCCAACTTTCAGAGCCCCCCAAGTTTTTCACAGTAACGGTGCCACAGTGCAGCCCTCATCTAGTTTAACTTACTGAGGCCTGGATAAAATCTAGTTTTAAATCCTCAGTCATTTAATAAGAGGAGACTGATATGGGATGTCATACAGGAAGAAGCACCAACAGAGGATGAGGTTGAGCCCACTGCTGAGCCTGCAGCTGGTGCTGATGAACCAGTGACTCCTCCAGCTGAGGACGCAGAACAAAGTACTCCTGTGGCTGAAGAAGCAGAACCAGAAACTCCTGCTGGTGAAGGAGACGCAGAACCAGAAACTCCTACAGCAGCAGACACAGAGGCGGAAGCAGCTGCAACGACACAAGGTGTTCAAATATGCAAATTCATTTTGTTTTCTTAGGGCTAATATTAATATTAGTATAGTATTAAGTTTTTTTTTTTTTTTTTACAAATAAGGCCTTATAAGTTCTGTATTTGTTCCTTAGTTACCTTTTCCTTCTATTAATTATGTCAATGTGCCATGGTGTGGCAAAATACTCAGCCTCTCTGGTTTCGTTTGCAATCTGCATTAAATAGTGCAGTAAAACAAGCCATCCCAGCCCATGCCATAACACGTTGGATAAATGGATTATACAACCCATCAGTGATCTAATACTTCCTCTCTGTTTCACTCTCCTGTCCAGAGCCTGCAGCTATTCCAGATACAGATGTTGAGCAACCAACCGACAGTGGAGAAGAGGAACCTACCTCAAGCATTGATACAACACCTGCTCAGGAGGAGGTCAGTAGCAGTTTTAGAAAGTCTTAAACATCGTATTTAAACTTACTCTGACAAATATACTATCATTATATTATATATAATATTATTCAGGAGCTGCTATGCTAAAGAGAAGTCAATGTGTCCTTTCATTTTTAATAGGATGGAGCTGATGACCAGACCCCCGCAGTGACAGATTTACCTGTAGCAGGTAATGAGGAAGAACCAACAGATCCTGCTGCTGATGTAGAACCAACTGATCAGGGGGTCGATGTAGAAAAAATAGAACCAGAGGTCAGAACAGAAGTGAAGGCCCCTTTACCTACAGGTAAGAATATAGATTTTTCGGTGCATGTTTCGCCCACTGTTGTACATGCACTCATGGCACTGGTACACTGTCACTCATTAAAGCAAGAATTTCCTTGCTTGTTTCCATGTTTTTTTCTTAATTACCCTGGTACATTACCCAGTGAAGCAGACCAATCTGCCGAGCACATGATGTATCATTTGCTCTGGCAGATTGCATTTGTGAATTAGTTTGCCTACTGGTAGCTACATAATAGCGCCCTGAGACAGTGGGTAAGAACTTGCTACATGCTAAGGCATTTTGGACACAGTGTGTAACCTATAGGTGCATATAGGTTAAATGTACACAAACATATAGAAGAGCGATAGAGAAAGCTGAACGCATGTATTCTCTAGATGAGCTCACCCCTATAGCATGTGTGTCCTTTACCTGAGGAAACTGTACGAACTTGTTTGTACAACTGGTACATTCTGGTACATTCTGGTACATTCTGCTGAAACTAATATGTCATGTTATGTCCTGGTATATATACATATATACAGTGAGAAATATAGAGAAAGTATAATTTGATAAACATTCACTATGTAAACACTTTTTATTTACAAAGAAACTACTATGGGGGCTTTACTATAATTTAATCTATCACTGTTAGATACGTAGCTCCTCTTATGTCAACAATTCAATTGGGAAAACATGAATTAATTTTGAGATGAGAAAGCACTGTCTTTTTTCTTTTTTGTGTGTATTTGTATTAAAAATCAAAGTAACAGATTTGTGTTCCCCAGCTGTAGTGCTGTAGATAACAGTGCCGCTAGACATTTGTCAAAATGGATTTTAGATCAAACATCATGATCACGGTTCTGTTCTTTGTCTTTGCCAACAGTTAAAGCTGACGCTGCACCTGAGGTGAACGCAGGTAATAACAAAAAAAAAAATTCATTTCATTATTCTTTTTTGAACTGAATAAACCTCAACCTTTATGGAGCCAAGTCACACAATAGCTAAACAAATTACTAACGCACACCAGAAATAATTGCTTATAATTATGACTCAGAAGCTCTTTTCATCATATAACAGAGCACATCAGCACAACAAACTACACTAACAATGAATAACCAAAGAAGCTGTTTAGTTGATGCTTGCGATAGATGGAAATGTTAAAATCCTTTGAGTGGGAAATAGTAGTCATGATTGAAGAGAGAACTTTTGAAGCTTCTCTCTGTATGGATTGAGTTAAGGCTAAACTGACTGAGCACTTCTGTTGTGTATTTCCCTTTCTCGAACTCTGAACCTACTACAATATTTCAAAACAAATTAGATTTCCACTGTGGCATTATTTGACCCCAGGAATACCCTGAAAATGATCATTTTGTGTTATCAGTCATTTAAAAAAAATATACATGTCCTGCCTTCATGACGTAGCATTTATGATTTTGCTGCAACTCCCTATTTTCTGTACAAATGAATGGAAAACAGATGTGCCTTTCTATCGGAAACCTACAAATCACTTAGGAAGGTTATGAGGTGGGATTCTGGCCCACACAATTTTACCTCTTAAATTATGGGTGGTATTGTTTAAGTAAGCAAACCTCCCAAATTACCTCAGTGTGGTTTTATCACAATCAAAGTGTCGCCCTCAATTATTGAACTTTTCATAGAATGGTATTCTTTTTTTCCATCATTTCCCCTTTCTCAAATTTGAATTCATGCTCTATCCCTTTATGTTAATCGAATTTCAGCATTTCCTGTCCCAAGTAGTGCTGTTGTTTGTCTTTACCTGTTCTATAGCAGGACATCCTCACTCAAGGATAGTCATTTTATATTCGTCCATTATCTTCTCTCTTAATAGTGCCAAGTAATGGGGCTGCCATTAAGTGTTAAGGAAATGGTTGCTATGGGAGGTTTCTTACATGTGATAACTGGCTGGGGAACATTTTCTCTCATGGTTTAGGAAACGAGAGGAGAGAAAGAGAAGAGAACAGGGAGGAGGGCAAAGTACAGACACAGAGAGGTGTAAATACAAAAGGAAAGAGATAAAGAGAACAGAGAAGGTGGTGAGGTTAATGGAAAGGCCAGAGGAGCATAAAAGAAGATAGAAATGAACAGAGAAGAATGGGAGTATCAGAGTAAAACCTGACTCAAACTATGGTTTCATTACTTAACATTCATGTGCCTATCTGTGCTTTACAATACATATTCACGATGATTTAGTGCCAGGATTTTTTTTGAGGTGAAAGAACAGGTCAATGGATGATTCTGCCTTTTAGGTTCTATCAGCCTCGAAATAATTCACCAATCCTAACTCGCCCTGCCCAGCCTGAAACTGTTTTGCACATTGAATCCCACATGTTGTATAAGTCACTTGGGTTTTCCCCCAGTTAGTATAGAGTCAGGGTAAGGTATTGTCCCTGACAGATAATATCCTTTAATTTAAGTCAACACTAGCTCACAAGATCACTGTCACACCCTTGCAGCAGGTAATGTTTCAGAGTCCTTATCGAGGACACCTCTGCAGGGCATTCACTAGGGGCCATGAGGGACTGAAGCTGGGAGTGCTTCCATGATGGCTGATTTTATCATTAGGTTAACATGAAATGGTGCACAATAGTGTTTTAAAGAGATGACATGTTTTTAGTGAACATCTGGAAGATATCCCTCTTGGGTGGGACAGTAAGAAAGGGAATTTCCCTAAGAGATTGATATTGCATTTCTGTAATATATAGGAGGGTCTGCATTGGACAGCCCATCAAAGGGTTAGTACTGTAACTACTCGTTGTTTAAATATATACATTTTACCAATCGCCTGTTAAATGATAACAGAAAAAGTGGTGATGATTCTGAATGTGTCAGAACAACCAGCAAGCAGAAAGAACATTTAGCACACAAATCTCATTGTTCAAAACACGGAATAAATAACTTCCAACTTCACAAAAACAAATACTGGCGGACTTATCGATACAATGGATGATGTATACCAGTATCAGGTACTTAAATAACTCACTACAAACTCACTCCTCTTCTTCCATTTCATTCCTTTCCTTTCACCGCCTGAGCCCGCCATGTCTTTGTCCCCAGAATGGTCTCAGTCACAGTTGCTCTTTCAAAATCAAGGCAGAAATGTTAGTTACATACTGTACAGAAGTCCACTGGATTTTGAACTGTTAAAAACAGTAAGCTAAAATAGGCTAAGGTCACAAAGGTTTGTGATATTTTCACAAATGAACTCCACTTCTCTGATTTCTGAAGCATAAATGGAATCGTCATGAGTAAAAAGCTAATGTTAGGCTAAAAAACAAACTACACTTCAAACATCACCGCCACTAAACTTCCAACTTGTAATTAAAATAGACAAGTTTGAATGTTTATGGTCTTATTTAACCACTTGTTAGCACCCACCTTTTTAAAGAAAACGCTTCAAAATTCATGGGTGGGGTATTTACTGATGTATTGTATGCCCTAGAACAAAACGTGAAAATCTCTTTAACTTGCGTTAACCACAGACCTTATTTCAGGCATCTAACCAAAAACCCATTGAAAAACCCATTGAGTTCAAAGCGAGGGAAGTGGAAGTGCTAAAAGGTCCAGTTCCGGCTTTTAGGACTCATTCCTGTAGCATTCTTTCTGTTCCGGTCAACAAGCGATTCCGCTCCTCTGCTCTTTTTTCTAATCACAAGTAGAGCTTTATAATAACCCCATGAATTATCTGTTTATCGATAAGTGGTGTGGCACCCACTTCTTGAGGTGGGGAGAGCTTCCATGATGGTTGATATTACCATTAAATAGTTAAACATGGAATGGTGTACAACAGTATAATAAGTTAGAGAGGTGTTTTTGGTGAACATCTGGAAGATATCCCTCTTGGGCGGGACAGTGAAAAGAGTGAAATTTCCCTACGGGGATTGGTATTGCATTTCTGTCACCAATGATATCAAATTCATTTTTCAGATGCAGGATTAAAGGAAGGCACCGCAGTGGACAACCCATCACATCCAGGAAAGAGCCGCAGTTCTGGGGGTTAGTACTGTAGCTCCTTGTATAACAGTTACTGTCGTTTTTATCATTGTAACAAGCAATAACCCATTCCCCAAGTATGGAGGGATGCACGCAAGAACCTTTGGGTACACAGTTAGCAACACAAACAGACACTGATGAAGAGATAGTTCAGTTTTGTTGGATTTGTACTATGTTTCCTAGTTAGCACAATCTCGCCTTTTTTTATCACTCTGCGGAACAGTGAGATTAGCCTTGTTTACTGTGTTTACAATGACTGGATTTCTATTGAATCAGCAGCATCTCCTTTGCAAGGAAAAACAAGATAGAATGTCTCCTAAACGGACGATTTAATGTGTGCTTGATAGCCAAAACTAACATTTAGCATGTGCATTTGTAAGTTTTTCTTGCTTTTGCTGTTGCCCTTTAGTTGTAACTGACATCAAGTCTTATTACTTAATATTAACACTACCTAACAAACAATTACATCAAATCATGAGGCAGCTATATTTATGAACACAGGGTATTGATTTTAGTCTGGCATCAAAACTACAAAGTTACACCTATACCAAATGGTTAGTAGCACAGGGCCACTCCGAGATAGTACCTTATAATTGTGCTTGTAGATATTCTTCTGGTGGATCTATATACTGTGATAATGCCTTTCCAATTTAACAAGCTTTGTTCCCATGACAAGAGAGCCAATTGCTCGTTTTACCTCATGGGTTGAATAAGTTTAATCACTAGCCACAAAGCAATTTGGTAGCAACGCTTCAACACTGATTTTCCCGAAGCAGCTCCTCTCATCGTTCACCCTTTATTCCCCAATCCATAAACCGATTCATCTAGGTTTGTATAATCATTATAATCTGGTGAAAGGCGCTCTTCCTTAGTGCTCTGTCATTAGCGGCTTTGTCAAGTTCAAGCAGGTAGATGGCAGTCATTATGTCACAGGCGTTTACAGACAGGCAACACATAAGGAGATAACAGTTTTGTTTGCAAATCCAATCAACGATAAGAGAAAAACAGAGGGTGAGTTTGTCCCTCAGATATTTTATCTCTTTAATATTATAAAAAGAAAAAACTTGGCATGCAGAGTGAGTGTGTGTGTTTCCAGACTGGTTAGGACAGAAACTTTATACCTCTCAATGCCTTTGAGGTATAAACTAGTACAAAGAGAAGGATCTTGCTTTTCTCCTCTTCTCCTCTGCCTTCTCCGCCTCTCTTACATGCATCATTAACACATTTTAACTTGAAATGATAATGCCCTTTTCTCTCTATCCTCCTTTAATCACTTATCTCTCTTTCTTTTCGTCTTCAGCACATTCTGCTGGCGCCAAAGGAGATGGTAAGGAATTTTTTTTGCGTCTGTTCATGGTCAAAATATGCATAATAACAACAACACTATTGACATTACACCATCTTCAGTCCAGATCACATGAATCTCAGTCAAATATCATTGTAGTTTTGCATCCACAGGAGAAGTAGTAGGGCTTATATAGTTCAGAAACTTGATGAAACACACAGGATATTACTGGCATGCCACTGACAATAAAAACAGGATACAAGACTCAGCGGAAAATACCTCTCTCCTATTGTTTTAGTTCAAACCATTTTTGAAACTGGCTTTCTTTGAGAGTATTTTACTATGAATTCTCACGCTACATCAGTTTGAAGTGCTGCATCTGAAGTTCTTCCGCACTGGAAGTAACTTGTGTTCCCGATTCTCGCACTGGAAAGCAGATACAATGCAATGACAGCTGCGTGTTTCTACCTGTTTAAATAAACTGTTCCTCATTTCCCCCACATTTATTATGTAACTCCCATAAGGTACCCTAATGCATGACTCTTAAACCAGTTTGTGGTGCAGTCTCATTTTGCTAACTGTATTTGTGTGTCCTTTGTTCTAACAGCAGCCAAACCTGAAGCCCAAGGTGAGTCATCCTTCTTCTCTTTTTTGTTTTGAACACATTAACCCACCCACCCATGCACTGCCCCACACATACCTGCAGCATAACCGTTCCCCTATTGCTGTGTGTCATGCAAAGAGCCCCGAGCAGGTGTGTTGTTGCTGCAGCTACTGCATGACATTTTTCCAATTTTTTTTTTTTTTTTCTTTTACACTTGAACCTTCCTTTGAACTTTAGTAAGTATCTTTGTATAATTTCAGAAATTACATGTTTAGGCAAAGGGGGCAAAAGGGGGATGGTTGTGCATTTAAGTGGCAATTCTTAAAAATTGGTATTTTAGGAAAGGTTAGTGGGATTTGAAAGTTTACATTCGTATCACAGCACTTGTTTATGTATGTTGTTTCTCACACTGGACAGGAAGTCAAATGTCAGATTTTTCTCTGACCTCTGACCTCCCAGCCATATAGCATACACAAATGTGATAGGGGTTGTGGCTGCTGTCCACATTTGGTTCCCATAGTTTTTTCTTTCCAGTCTCATAGTCCCATAGAGCTTTATCTCGGTATTTGTGCGCTTTTTTTACACCAGACAAACTGGTGTGTCCATGTTGTGGTTTTCTGACTTTGTGCACATACATGTTCATACACACCTGCATCCACCTTTATTTCCTTTTACTGACTCACTAACATTCCCCCGTTTTATTCCACTTAATTTCACTGACTCATGCCACTCCCTTGTTTTTTTCCTCATCTTTGGACTTTGTTTATTGTTGGATTTACTGTACTGTTTGATATTTTCTTAAGTTGCCAACTGCATTACACCAACAACAACCCTTCTCCTGCCATCTCTCTTTCTATTGTCCATTCAGCACATGCTATTATTACTCTGTGTTGATTGATTGAAGCCACTGCAGGGACAATAAAGAGAATGTAGGGCAACAGAATACAATCCACTGTGTCCATGTTATTATAAAAAATGACTTGGTGATGCACCTAAATCAGACCTTGAATTCTGTTAATGGAGTGTAACATAGTGTAGACGTCTTCCTTACTTCTGCCATTTCCTTCTTACTCTTGAATGGATTGTGAATTACACTAGTTAAAAGCAAATAATGACATTTTTGTGATATTTGCACTTATTAGCCTATTACCCTCTTATGCTACCTTAATAACAGTATGATGGTAAGTATTATTATTTTGAGAGGTATTTGCTGTTTGCTATGACACAGCATGAAAACTATTCAAATTGGTGTTGTCATAGTAACTGGGATACAGGTGCAGACAGATTTATGCTGTCACTGTAAATGCTTTTAGGGCGTCTAAATTATAGGATATGCAATTGCAATGGGATCAGCAAATGCTGAGACAAATTGATGCATCTGTCTGTCTCACACACACAAAGTCACACAAACACACATACGCAATATGTTATGTCATTTAGCCTCGCTGCTAATTTGCCATTCATTATTTGAACTGCAAAATGGCACCCAGTGTTGATACTGAACATTGCAATCACTGTGAGTAGGCTTTACATAGTGCAGTCACATTGGTATCAGCGCTGACTCACCCGTGTCAATTTTCTTTTTTGTGTGTTTCTTACAGAGGCCAGCTCTGGCTCTTTAGCAGCCATCGTGAGTGCAATTGCTGTATCTGTAGTGGGAGCAGTCGTTGGATACTTCACCTATCAGAAGAAGAAACTGTGCTTCAAAAACAGACAGGGTAATTATCTTCCTGACTAATTAACTTACCAAAAAAACCAAAAAAGAATAATGTGATACCTAACTGTTGTACATAAGGGTAAATATTTTAAGGGTACAAACACTTCAGTGTTTCAAGTTTCAATAACATGCAGGCTGAGATTTTGTTATTTTTCTATTGCCGTCTCAGCCTTTAATCAAGCTACCAGCATCTTAAGTAACACTTTGCTTTATCCTGCCTCAAGTGGGTGGGGTGGGTGGGTGTGTGTATTTTGGAGGTCAGCAGTCTTTCTTTGAGACAAAGCAGACTCAGCTTTATCCCTTAGAAAGTGTTGTCAATTACACTCAACTCACACATTTACAGTCAACATGAACAGTTCAGGTTAAGCAATGTAGGGCAAAAGTCAGATTCAGAATAAGGATTATACTGTGAATATTTATATTAATAGCTATTGTTTATCACTGTCCTTAATTTGAATATGGATGGCAAATTTCTAAGACAGATCATTCGGTATTTATGAAGATGAATGATTCTTCCTCCCAGTAGAGTAAGGATTGTAAATGGCAATGTAATCAGCATGTACAGCCTAGAGCTGCTCCACTGACAATAAATGGGAAGGCTGGACTGCTGAGATTATATATGATAAAAAAAATGTAACTAAATTCGCATGGTGATGATAATAAGCAATTGGCAGGGAATCACTGACATCATCAGAACCCCCCCCCCCGGGTGATTTCACTCTCATTCAAATGCTTGTGAAATCCAGACTGCCATGTGATGAAATGCCCTCTTCATTTTGTCTTTCTGTGTCTTTGTGTCTGTCTGACTTTGTCAATCTCTGTGATTAGAAGCGGATCCAGAAGCTGCACGCAAAGCTGATGCAGCAGAGGCTCAGTCAGATCCCCAGGGTAGGACACAGAGACACACACACATAAACACACACAAAATGCATTTCAAGAACGTTTAAATACACAAATCAAACACATACAGTACTCTGATCTTTAAAGTGTCTTTTTTCCCCTTTTTTGCAGTCCTTAGCAACCTGTTGAACTCCTCCTAGACCAGCAATGATCACATGACTGCCTGGACCAACTAAAGGCAAGCAAAGTGGCAATCTCACTGTTAGGCTCTACCTTCTGTAGAGCTACATTACTGTGAGGCCCCAGAGTAGGGCTGTGTGTGTTTCTGTCTGTTTGATTGTGTGTGTGTGTGTGTGTGTGTGTGTGTGTGTGTGTTGGTCTGTGTGAGCCTGTGTGTGTGTGTGTGTGTGTGTGTGTGTGTGTGTGTGTGTGTGTGTGTGTGTGTGTGTGAGTGAGTGAGAGAGAGACACTGTGTGAGTGTGCATATGTGTGTTCATTCTTGTGTGTGTGCATATATGTGGGGACAAATGAGTTAGAAAAGAAATAGCAAGTAGATATATGTGAACCTTAGGGCTTTTATGATTGTTGCAAAATAGACATTCATTGAAATGATTGGTCGAACTTTCTACTTTAAACCAAATCCAACACCTTTTTTCAAGACTGGATATTAAAGAGATCAAATCTCAAATTAAGTGTGACCATGAGATGGCAAAATTATAGAACTACCTTTTTTAATTTTATTTGTATGGCTACTATCCAGCTCTAGAAATTCAGTGTGAATATAAACCAGTGACAGATACTGATGTTGTAGACATTCAACTTTGTACTGAATTCTTAAGTGTTTTTCCTTTCTTTTTTTTTTGCCATTTATGTCATTGTTTTAGCCACCAATATGATTTCGGAAATCCACTGGCACTATTAAGTACAAGATATATGTCTTTTTCATTGTGATTTCCTGCAGTGCAAATGCAGGGTAGACGGATAACAGGGGGTTTCAATAACTACCGCTGTATTTCCTGGATTCTGGCTAGGAAAAATAGTAAAGGATTACAATTGTAGGATTCTGGGGATACAGTTATATGGTCCAACGCGTGTTCAGTGGGCCTCTAATGTCACTGTATGCGTGTCTGTGTGTGTGTGTGTGTGTGTGTGTGTGTGTGTGTGTGTGTGTGTGTGTTTGTGTGTGTGTCTTTTTTGATTGGTGAAGGGGCTTAGTTTTAAATTCTGTTGGGTGATTACCATTCCTCCTCAGTTCAACGAATTGATACTGAAATTATGATTGAAATGAAAATCAGTGAATCTTTTAATTAAACACACGAAAAATCAAAATGAAACAAAACAAAGTTTATTAATTGCAAATTCATTAAACAATGCCAATTTATTATCTTCAATTTTGAACATTGCAAGAATATATATTTGAAATTGACTGAGGTGAGTTGAAGTGAAGACTAATCCAACCCTGTTCCTGTCAATGTATGATTGTTCACCTGACACGGACAAAAGAGGTCTTATAGAAATGTATTAGACATTGTTCTGATGTAGTATGTGTCAGTCTAGTTGTGATGCAGTAATTTCTCCTCTATAGTGCCTTTTATACTGACACAGCCTGGCTTGACCAATCTACAGACACACAGGGAAGAGATCTGGGACAATAAAAGTAAAAACAGGCAAAATAGTAGATCATTAGAATTATTAATTATTACATTAAAATTGAGGAACATAGGATCTTAATAAATACATAAATTATCACTTTGGTGATTGAAAAGCCTCAGCCTGAACTGTATGTATGTGAAACTGTTACACTGTTGTAACAGCTGCTGTATATCTGTTCACATGGGTCTAGTTTTTATTTCCAGTACTTTTTCAACTAATATTGCATTCCAAACTTTTTAACAGCCTCCGTTCATTTCAGCAGTAAAACTCTCCTCTTTGTGTCTCTTTAGTTGAGCAAGCCAGTTGCTGTCACAGTGTTTTTGTATCATTCATATTTCCATTCACCTGTGATTTTTATATGGATTTTTACATCTAGCATTGGTGCCTCAAAGATGACACAGATAGTCTTTAGTCAACTCGTTTGCTGTGGTATTTTGTGATTATTATTGTGAAATGCCTCAGAAGCAGCGCTACAGCATAAAAATAAAAAAAGCCCAACTGTTGTTGTTTGTTTTTTGCCACTGTAGCACAAAAAATATTAACTTCTGAATGTCTTTTTGTTGCCTTGCAGTTTTGTACTTGCTCTGCTCCCTTTAAACTTTGAAAAAGGGTTATAGAGGTTGCATAGTGCTGCAGTTTGTGTAAACTGTGTTACTTGTAAAGCACCATATAGCTGCAATACAGGACAGAGACTGTTGCTAACAGCCTAGCCTCAAGATGAGAAATATTAATAGTCTGATGTCACATATCGATTAATCCTACTGTATAAACTGTGGGCTGGACGCTGGGTCAAAGCTCTGTTTGAAATGCCTTCTTATCCTTTAATCTGTGATAGACTGAGTTTCTCTTGACACATTGAACAAGTGGATAGTTGGTCTGAAATCTCTTACTGCATCTGCTTCAATGGCATGGGGGGATAATGCACAAAATACCTGATAATAGTACAAGCTTTCAGATATAGCCAGTGATGCCTTCAAAACAGAAAATCCTCCTTTTAATGCAGTACCTACCCACTTTTTACTCTCTAATAAGTACAATAGGAATCAACAAAAGCACTCTGCTGTCCTGCAGTGCAACTTCAACCTTCCTGTGGCTGATTTGATGTAAAGGAGACACCTATCCCTACAAATGGAACAAGGCCTGCTTGTGTTTTGAGCATTATGGTCCACTCTACATTTAGTCCCAAGCCAGTCAGATTCCTTGTAAACACAAGTGACTGGAGCATAGCATCCAAACCAGAATGTAAAACAAGGAAATCATAGACTTATTGGGTCCTGAAGTGCACTTTCCAGATAATGTTAGGGCATCAATCATTGCGCTGACCAGTCCTGCCTTATGTCGCCTCTCGAATATTCCAGATAGGAAAACAAAGAACAATGTTGTCATCAGAAAGAAACTGAAACAAGCAAGAGATGTTTTGCAGGTGATTTTAATAACATAATCTCTATGGGAGAAGCACTTTCCTATCCTGTATACATCTTGATTTATTAAACATATTTAGACAATTCATTTTTGATTTAGACTAGTGACTCTTCCTTTTTATTTAAATATTCTGTGTTTTTATTTTGTGTAGAAACTGTCTTCTTCATTTTTTGTCATCTGGCACTTGTGTTGTTCTTCTGGAATTGTGTAAATAATGTTTGAGGAGTCAATTAAACAGTTTTCGTGGGAGTTGGTGTTGTGTTTCTCTGCCAGATATCTTTGTCTGGTCTGTGTGTGCGTATGTGATTTGTTTTTTACTATCACACATAAAATTACCTTATTAAACTCATTGAAATGTTCAGCCAGTCTGCCTCATGCCTCGCTGATCTTAAAGAATTGTATTAAAATACTGGGATTCTTAGAGTTAAGATACATAGTTTTTTTCCACTGATAGAAAAACACCTTTATGTAAAGTTTGTGCAGTTGTGTGTGCCTCACTCTCTCTCTCTCTCTCTCTCTCTCTCTCTCTCTCTCTCTCTCTCTCTCTCTCTCTCTCTCTTTTCTTTATGAAATGACCTGCAAAGCTTGATATGTCAGGTATTTATTGAAGGAAACTCATACACATAGTTTCGAGTGTTGTGAGTGATTGATGGTGACAGGTCCATAAAGGTACACCTGAGGCCTGAAGTAAAATGTGGGAAACCACGTAGGTTTCTCCTGTCAAACGTATACACACGCCATTGCTGTGCATGTGCACATTTGCATTTCATACCCACTAGTCATTACCCCTGTAAACCACCTAATTAATCTCAGCACTGCAATAGGCTTTGTTGACTTCATATTGACTCAATAATGGAGTTGATTTGATTCCAAGCAAATCAGACTAAATTATCTTTCATGGTTAAAACAATAAAACTGTGTTAGTGTCTGCGGGATAAACATATTCATAAAAATACCAGAGGTGAAAGATGAGTTCAGATAATTTACTCAAGTGAAAGTACTTATACCCCAGTGTAATGTAATACTGCATTCAAATTAAAAGTAGTTTAGTTAAACAGAATAGTTATAGATATATTGATTTACTGTAAAATGACAGCAGCAGTTTAAGGTTGCTGGTTCAAGAAGCATCACCTGTTGGGTTGTTTAACCCAGTGGTCCCCAGTCAGTGGATCAGGGACCTCCACGGAATCACAAGATACATAAAGAATCACAAAGCAAAAAGGTTGAGTGGTTTAAACTTCAGCAATGAGCAATTCTTCATGTTCTATCATATGTGAGGTTTTGACTGATGATCCCATCCTTACTCAGGATTTTCATTATGAATACATCCAAACTGTGCTTAAACAAAGTACACCCTGGGAAAATATTCTTTGGACTGAATCCAAGAAACTTTAATAAGACAACATTTCATACAGTAGCCTATTAGTATGGATGGGAAATAGAACAAAACAGCAGGATAACTGCATGTCAGCATCAGCATCTGGAAACTAAAGCAGAAGATGCCAACTATGGACTGTGAGGTGCATCCTGCTGACGTTCCAGTGGTTTCTAATATTTTTTGTTTATGACTCCTTAAAATGAAAAGCTGTCTTTCTGAGACCTTTGTGTGGACATGAGTTGTAAACACTTCACATAAAAAGCCGTGTTTATTTCTAAGACTTCCTCGCTTGAATATGTTTAGGTACCTGAAGTAGTCAAAGTATAGTAAGCTATTTCACAAGAAAAAGGGAGAACATTTTTACTACCTTGAACCGTTTCAGGGGCCCCAGTGCGCTTTTTTTTTCCTGTGCGCATTTACTTCACACATTAAGGGAACCGTGGCTGTGCGCCGATAAGCCAATCAGTACTGTAGAGTCAGAGAGGCGGAGCCGGTGTCTTCAGCAGACGTGGAGGGAAATGTACTGCGAGATGTGTGACCTCCTTGTAGATTTATGAATCAGTACACTGTGCAGGTATGAGGTGAGTCCCCTTTGGCTTTTTAAAACAACAGCACCAGCAGAATGAAATAAAAAATACAGGAACAAAAAACTAAAGGATGCGACCACCTGATGTCGACGATTTTCCCCTTCAAGACACTGCAGACTGTGTTCACACTTAGTACCTCAGCTACAGTTAACGTTCATACTTATTAACTTAATGTTTACCTAAACAGTGCGACATCAGTCTGTACAGTACAGTTTATTTGTACGTACTGTCAGCGGAGGACACCGATCATTCCTGCTGTGAAAGGCAGAGGTCCCTGCGATGTTTATTGGAGTACTTCCTCAGTTCTTGGCAGTGTGCCATGGTGCGAAGTGAAAAGGAACCAGTTGGACTGAAAGGGCAGTGAATAGTTAGGGAACAACTGTAGGGCAAAAACTGGAAAGTTGAAAAGCAGTTATGGAAGAAGTATTCAGATCTTAACCTTCTGTAAATGAGTGACATATTTTATTTCATATTTAATGGCTTTCCCTATGTTAATGAGGATGAATGGGTAAACATAAGATTAACAGCCAGTTAAATCAGTGCTCTGTACACGTTGCAGGACGTTTTATGTAAGAAGTAGGATCATTTTCTCAGCTGACAAAGGATCCCTTAATCCTTCAGTGTCATAACATTTTAAATTTGGAATCACCAAATTTGGAGATATGAGTCTTTCTCTGGACAGGAAAGGAATGAAAAAGTATATGATCTAGTAGCTAAAACTGTCAACAATATTTCCCCTTCAGATGTAGTGGAGTGGAAGTATAATGTTGCATTTAATGGAAATACAACAAGTAGGCTTACCTTAAGTACAGTGCTTGAGTTATATTCCAGCATTATTATTTATTTTTATTTTAAGGTCAATTAAATAGCCAAAATGACTTTAGTCTTTCACCATAAGGTCCCTCCTGTTGGAACAGCTTCTCCTCCCCCTGCTCCTGGCAGCAGGGAGAGATGTCACAGGGGAGAAGGTGGACAGGAAGCCAAACTTTGTCCTGATGATGGTGGACGACCTCGGCATCGGTGATATAGGTTGCTACGGTAATGATACTATCAGGTCAGTCCAATATACTGTCAGTGGTCAGTCCTAACAAGTGTGTCATGGTCTGTGTCTTTCTTTCTCTTTCCTTTTTACTCACTCATTCCCTGCTTCTATTATCTCTGGTTCTACTCTATATAGTCTATTTCAGTATCTCTGTTTCTTGTCTCACTCAGATGTGCTGCCTGAACATTTTATGTGTATTTATTACATTATCTACAGTATATGTCTCTGTTCTACCTATTTACACCTGTTCTGTCCCTGTAGGACTCCCAACATAGACAGACTTGCTTCTGAAGGTGTAAAGTTGACTCAGCATATTGCAGCTGCTCCCCTCTGCACTCCGAGCCGGGCCGCTTTTATGACGGGCCGTTATGCCCTCCGCTCAGGTAACAGATAAACATCCTGGTCGTATTTATACAGCAATGATTGACAGTATGTTCCATATTTGTTTGTCAGGGGTTTAAGCTCTGAAGGGGCTGAAACCCTATTGATTTTGTGACAGGTTATTATTATTAGTATTTGTATTTGTCTGCTGCAAAAGCTCAAACTGCTGTGAGCTAGAATTAGCTAGAAACATGAAACCTGGCCCAATAACTCAAAATTATCCAAGAAACAAGAGCCCAGGTGGCCAGATGGTGGCGCTGTAATTAAGGCTCAAAAATCACACACAAATGTGCTCTAGAAAAAAACCTTTTGTACCACTAAAGCCCTTCTAACTAGATTGTCTGCCATTTTGATTTTTTTTAAAGAAAATATGTTTTTTTCATTGGACAAAGCTTATCAAAAGTTGCACTTGTTGATATCTTATATAGTTTTCAAGATATTGACAAATAAACTTCAGAAGGGCCATGGCTCAGCACATAAATAGACATAAGTCAACAACCGATGGGCCAGTCATCACAAAACACAGGATATGTCAACATAAGTAGATGAAGTAGAAGAAACATACCTTGAAAGTTTCATGCGAGTTGACCACTAAGGGCCGCCACAAATGCAGAGAATTTGTGTGGAATAAATCAGTCTATAAACCAAAAATTGTGTGTCCAATCATCACAAATCCTGTAGAATAATTTTCATAACAAAACTGAACCACGTGTGTACAACTAATTAGAAATGTCTAATTAGGGGGGCGCAAACCCCAGAATGGCAATAGCTTGTGGCTATATTTCATTTTATTTTTGCATGTATCTGTTGTCTAGGAATGGGTAGCACAGGCCGTGTGCAGGTGCTGCTGTTCCTTGGAGGTTCAGGGGGGCTACCACCCAGTGAGACCACCTTTGCGAAGAGGCTGCAGCAGCAAGGATACACCACCAGCCTAGTGGGTGAGATAGCATAATGTGACATTTCTCCTGACCCGTCCCCAGGCAGCAGAGAAAGGGCAGTTATGGACACTTCAGCAGGTCAGATGGTCAGAATGACACTTGTTTACATGCTAGATGTGTGTGTATATAGAATAAAATTAAAATGTGTGTGTTTAGTGTTCAGTAGTTTAAAAAGTATGAGGAAAAACTTAAAATTTCTTGGGCCCCGACAGAATACAAAAACCATTTGGGTTTGTATTTGGCAAGTAAGAGAAAGATGTCCAGTTGTATGTAGGATGTTGAAATTTGTCTTATGCATCTTCCTGTTTCTCCTCTGTCTCAGAGTGTCTGGTACTCCATCTGTTTCTCTCTGTGTCTCTGCAGGTAAGTGGCATTTGGGCGTGAACTGTGAACACAGAGGGGACCACTGCCACCATCCAAACCAGCATGGCTTCAGCTACTTCTACGGCCTGCCATTCACCCTTTTCAATGACTGTGTGCCCGGAGAGGGGAATGATGTCCTGGCAGACCTCCAGCACACACTCCGAAATCTCACCTTGTTGCTTGGAGTTGGACTTTTCACTCTGGTACGGTTGATTTTGTGTCTGTTTACCGTTTATTTTCCTCTCCTTAGAAATTATCACACAAAGGTCCATCTAAAAAAAGACACATAGAGGCACATATTATGAAAATAATATGGCTGAGCTAGGAAACAAAATCAACAACCATAGCAAAACAAAACTGAGAGATACGTTTGGATTGCCAGGCGAAGAGGAAGAAATTGGGAAACAAAGACTTGCTGTACCATTCACCCCAAAGTAAAATAACAAATGCGTAATCGGTTAGATATGAGCCACAGGGTAGAAAAAAGGATTGGGAACAGAAGCTGCAATTGTGAAACTCAGTCACCTTAGCCAGAAACCTGTTTTAGGGGAAAGTAAAGTAATATTGAAACTGCCTGTATCTAAAAAAGAAGAAAATATGAGTACAACATAAAAAACCAGCAGGAAGTCATAAGTTTATAAAACTGTTTTCAGATCGAAACTGAAGTTTTTACCTACAGTATGTATTAAAAGGACACAATGTACTAGTTGTTTTACTTAGTGAAAATAAATAACTAACTTTAGCAATGGTTTGTGATAACATCTAGTGGCAACATCATGGAACTACATCAGAATCCAACTCCAGACAGAGAATAATATGAAGTATCCTGGTACCAAGATATTACATGTTCAATGCAATACAGTGCAACAACCCTGCAATATATAAATAATATTGCAATATAACCGTGGTATCCCTGTGAAATATGTTTTATTGTCTAAGACAGAAGATATTGCATATAATGGTCTCATCAGAATTTTTATAACCTCAGAAAAATGTCTGTATGTATGTATGGAGACAACATGATTATTTATACTCGTATAGATAGTCTAGGACTTTTGGCTCTTCCATAAAATTTAATTCTTCAAAAAGATTTAAAAAAGATTAATATTGATGTTATGCAAAAACATGTTACCTAATCGTTGTTGTCGGGCGGAAACCTCATGTGTCCAAAACCATTACGGTTCAGGTAATGGACAAAATAATTGAACACTGTGTCACCAAAGTTGGTATTGATAGTTTTATTACTTTTGATTGGTTAAATACTTGTGAAACCCACAGAAAGACATAAAAGGTGACCAATATGAATATTTATGGCAAAATATGGATGTTTTACCCTGACAGTGACGTATTATTATATAAATTACTGTATATAATTTTATTTATATTGTTTAATTTTTGTCTTTAGGGTGTTGAGTATATTAGTGACTTAATTGAAACCAAAGTGCCCAGGCAGTTTAATTCATACTGTATCTGGCTGTGTACTCTGCAGCAGTGGTTTCACTTAGTGTGCTGGTGTGTGTATTTTCAGGTGTGCGTCCGTGTGTGTGGCCTCCTTGAAGTTGGCCTGTGGCTCCTGGTAGCACTATTTTGTCTCGCTATCCTAGCAACCGCTGTGTGGTATTTTCCCTTTAAACTCCTCCCGACCTGGAACTGCATCCTCATGAGGAACCAAGAAGTGATCGAACAGCCGATGACAGTGGAGACACTGCCCCAGAGGTTGCTGGGAGAAGCACAAAATTTTATAAAGAGGTAGGAATACAGGAGCAAAACAATGTGTTGTTTCCTGTTTTTTAAAACAATTTTGGCATCATCAGAATAAACCCTGCTGGGTAGCTTTGCAATCTGATCGGAGCAGCTTCATATTTTATTTACATCTGTGGTTTGATTAGGGATTGACTGCTTGTCCATATCACGGAGACAGCGTGTGTGAAATTGTACTTTTTATTGAGTACTGTCCCTCTTGGATGGATCTCTTGATGGAGTGTTATACTTTTCAGAATAAGGCTGGCACTACTCTATTTCTCTTTGTCATCAAATTCCATAAAAACGATAATGTTGATTAGTCTATCTCTCAGTACTTTCTTAGTCTTTCTTACACTGTTTGTGGCACTCAGCCCAAAGCCCATTTGTTTCTACTGAAGATGTAAATCTTAAGAAATGGTCCAAAAATATATAGTGTATTTAATTCAAGTAATTTCCTTAAACAGGACATTGTACTATTATCAGTTGTTCTTGGGATTAATGTTTATATTTTATAAAGAACACTTTTATATTTATGTTATTTATGTTTTATTTTATTTAAAAATACAGTAATACTCATGGCCACTGAGTATTACTTTATTTCTTTCTGTTATTTATCTCTCCTCTTCTCTTCACTACAGGAATGTTGATCGTCCTTTCCTCCTCTTCTTCTCATTGGCCCATATTCACACACCGCTCTTCAAAAACCCCGCCTTTGCTGGCAAAAGTCGCCACGGTCGTTACGGTGACAACCTAGAAGAAGTGGACTGGATGATTGGTGAGTGAGAGCTGTAAAGTCAATGTGCGAATACAGGCTTGCATAGTGTAACATTTCACGAAGGTGTAGACGTCCCATCATCACTGACACCTCTGTGTACTGTATAGTGCTGTTCTGTGTATGTGGCATTTCAAAGTTATGATAACTACTGTCTCTATATGTTGATGGAGTTTCTACTCTCTCACGTTATCTATTACCTATCTCACATCTCTAATGCTATATTAAAATGTTTTCTAGGTAAAATAACAGAGACGGTGGACTCCCTTGGCCTAGCCAACAGTACTCTGATGTACTTTACCTCAGACCATGGTGGACACCTAGAAGATGCTGATTCGCTGGTCGGCCAGAAAGGAGGCTGGAACAGCATCTATAAAGGTAGACTTCATCAATAATCTGAAGGCTAAAGCATGTAATAGGTCACTGTAATAATTCTGAAAAGTAGTCTATAGTCTTGGTTAAATGGTAAATATTCCACAAAGTGTATCTTTTTTTACTGCATAAATAGAGATATGTGCTGTGTAATTTCTCGTCATCTCCCGTCTATAGGTGGGAAAGCTATGGGGGGCTGGGAGGGGGGGATCAGGGTACCTGGTATTTTCCGCTGGCCTGGCAGACTGGCAGCTGGAAGAGTAGTGGATGAACCCACTAGCCTCATGGACCTGTATCCAACACTGAAATATTTGGCCAAGGACACACAACCAGACAGGTACAGTAAGACTGTCTAATGAAGGTCTAAAAGCTTCTGTTATGTATGAATACAATAGAACGCCAAAGACCATACAATTACAGATGATAATTACAGTGTGGATCCAAAAGTGCCTCATTATCTGTAAACAACCACAGCTTTTGTTTAGGGGAAGGCTGCTGTGTGGACACTGATTTAGCTAATTTAGCAAGCAGTGTAGGTGGCAAATTATTTACTTATTATCCTGACAAAACAATGTTGTGTTCCAAAGACAATTACTTTCCTAATACTGTAGTTAATAATTACAGTGTGAGACTTATCATAGAGCAAAAGGTCAAAAGTGTATAATCTTTCTGCATGTGGTGTTGTGGTAATGCTCTCTCCCTTGATTTTAAGGCGCATCTGTAATTCACTTTCTCCCTCTTCCCTCTTACTGTCTCTTAATTGTACCTTTCTCCCAGACAAATAGATGGCTATAACCTCATGCCACTGTTGGAGGGGAAGGTAGAGCAATCAGAGCATGAATTCATGTTCCACTACTGTGGAATCTACCTGAATGCAGTACGCTGGCACCCACCCGGAAGTAAGTTCACACATATAGACACAAAGATGCATTTAATTATCTAGCAAATACACCGATCAGCCATAACTTTATGACCACTGACAGGTGAATTGAATAACACTGATTGTCTCATTATTATGGCACAAGTGTGTGGGATATATCAGGCAGCAAGTGAACATTTTGTCCAAGTTGATGTGTTAGAAGCAGGAAAAATGGGCAGCGTGAGGATTTGAGCGACTTTGACAAGGGCCAAATTGTGATGGCTAGACCACTGGGTCAGAGCATCTCCAAAACTGCAGCTCTTGTGGGGTGTTCCCGGTCTTCAGTGGTTAGTACCTATCAAAATTGGTCCAAGGAAGGAAAAGCGGTGAACTGGAGACAGAACCGGCCATGGCTCATTGATGCATGTGGGGAACGAAGTCTGGCCGAGCAGCCGAGCAGCCGAGCAACTGTAGCTCAAACTGCTGGAAAAGTTAATGCTGGTTTTGATAGAAAGGTGTCAGAACACACAGTGCATCACAGTTGGTTGTGTATGGGGCTGCATAACATTATGAACACCAGGTTGCCCAGGTGGTCATAATGTTATGGCTGATCAGTGTAAGGTCTGATATTTAATTTGGCAGAAAAAGCCAAACTGTACCTAAACTGTACTTTACTATCAGGCATTCACAGCTAAACTAAAAAGCAGCTTAAGACTCAAGCTAAAACTTGATATATTATAATATGTGTATATGTGAATGAGTGCAGTAATATGGTAAAAGTCTACAAGTTCTGTAGGTGTAGTCTCTGTTGTTTTCTGGCTTTTATAAAACTTTTAAGATGAAATTGAATAACAAAACCTTTGACAGATTTCTAACCAAGAACTCTGATGAGGGATGGCTGTTGTCTGATAGTAGCTATTCTAATTCCAGCTCTGCTTACCTGGTGTTGAATCAAATCTGAATCTGAATATTTCCATATTATTTTGACAAGTAGAGTATTAGGGCCAGACTTAGAAACATTTTATTTTTATTTTTTTTGGAAATTACGCGAGTCATAATATTACGAGAGTCATAATGTTACGAGAATAAAGTCATAATAATACGAGAATAATGTAATAATAATACAAGAAAAAAAAGTAGTTTTTATGAGAAAAAAGCTTCGATAGAGTTATCAAGATCTGACGTGACCAGCTCAACCAAACAGCAGCCTCAGCCTGAGCCCAGCAGCCGCTGTTTGTCTCAGTCAACAGGTAATCTAACGTATTGATAAGTTTGTCGTTGACAGTTCTCATAAAATTACTACTTTATTCTCATAACATTATGACTTTATTCTCGCAATATTATTACTTTATTCTCGTAATGTTACGACTTTATTCTCGTAGACCTAATATTATGACTTTATTCTCGTAATTTCCCCCCCAAAAAATAATTAGTATGGCACTAATATTCCGTCGTAATTTTGTGATCTGTACTATCCAAATAAAGTGGAACCAAGGATTTTACTGAGCTGCCTCTGAATATACTGTAAACATGTGCATGTGTGTTTCCATCCAGGTGACTCTGTCTTCAAGGTGCACTTTTTCACCCCCAACTTTTCTCCCCCGGGAGCCGGTGGATGCTATGACACTAAAGTCTGTCTTTGTCATGGAGAACATGTGACACACCACAACCCACCACTGCTGTATGACCTTTTCCAAGATCCCTCAGAGTCCCGCCCACTGACTCCTAATACTGAGCCGCGATATGCTGAAATCCTTGAGCAGACTGCCAAAGCTGTGGTGAGACATCAAAATACCCTCACAAAAAAGCAGGCGTCTGATGACACTCATTCACACCCCAATACAGATGCAGATGGTGTTCAAAGCCAGATGACATGGGACAAGATTCTGTGGAGACCCTGGCTTCAGCCCTGCTGTGGGACTTTTCCATTCTGCGGGTGCAAAGAAGACACGACACATATTTAAGGAAAAAAATCCACCAGATAGTTTTATGAAGTTGAATAGCTTGGTGAAGCTCCTTTGGAATCTGTGGCAGAGTTTTGACATTTTTCAAGATCTAATGTAATACTGTATTTTCTGTGATTCAGGGTGCATTCAGGAGCATTGAGTGTTCTTTTTTTTAGTGTTAGAGCATTTTAAAGATGGGTCTTGAAAAGATTTGGAGTTGGTGTAAAAACTGACATGCTTTTTTGGTCCTAAAATTTAAATTGCTGGTACAGTGGAATTAATTGTATTGTAATGACATTTGTTTTTTCAGTAAATTTAAAATAAACACAGCTAAACTAAACTTAAATCCAAATGAAGTCACCCAAAATTGACAGATATGATTGCCAGGTTGCCACTGAATACCATTTTGGGTAATTGGCAATCAATTCTTGGCCTTTGGTCGCCATCAGTGGCAGCCACTCTTACATATAAGGAACAGGGACAGCAAACAGCAAAGCCTGCAGCTCAATTCCTTTTTCTTTCTTTCTTTTTTTTTATATTTGTGGCATTACTGATAATATTGTTGTTACAGTTGGAACCAAAACCAGACACCATTTGCATGTAAATTGGTGCATTTACTTGCAGGCACGCAGGCATCTGTTTAAGAGACAAATTAAGTTGTTTGACTGTGGGGTGAAAGTTCAACTAACCCAAAGCTTACACACACACACACACACACACACACAGAGAGACAGAGACAGAGACAGAGAGAAGAGAGAGAGAGAGAGAGAGAGAGAGAGAGAGAGAGAGAGAGAGAGAGAGAGAGAGAGAGAGAGAGAGAGAGAGAGAGAGAGAGAGACTACTGTAATAAAGCTTTTAAACATTCTTTTATGCCACATTTTCTTTATTAGACTGGTATATAGCTCCATAGTATTTTAATTACTTTAAATAAATGCTGACTAAAAATGGCGACCATATTTTCAGTTTTGATAAGCACTTATTAAAGGTTAGTGTTGAGCTGTGGTATTACACTCTTACAATAAAGCCAAAAAAGGATACACTGGTACATACATGACGGGGAAGTCTAATGTTTGCATTAAATAAGCAACATAAAAACAGTGCTTTAAGAACATGAGACAACTTATTTTAAAACAATCCTTAACTGCATTTCTGTATTATTGAACAATGTATTCTTATGCTGATAATCAAACCTATCATAGAGCTTACTATGACTTCCAAAGATGTAGCTTAGTCAACATTTCAGTTTGTAGTAGTAGTAGAAGGACTGAAAATAGAGGTAAAATTCCTCAAGGAGGTAGTTTGGACTGTGTGCCATTAGAGGGCAGACTCAGACTGTGGTTTTACTGTGTGTACTTATAAGGGGGAGAGAGAGAGATTTCAGGTCAGTTGGCCACTGTGGGCTCTTGTGCTTTGCTGCATGAATTATGCTTAAATATCAGGATTATACATATTTTCAGTTACACAAATACATAAACACTATGTAAAGCACATAATGTTTTGAAACTGCTGTAACATAGTATAATATTGCATCATTAGCTGGAGGTTAGAAATCCCTTTCCTTGTGTGTTTTTGTTTGTTTTTAACTTTAATACCTTCTAGTAATCATATTTTTGCTAATCCATGTTCCTCATGTCTACCTTCTTTACCTTGATTAACCTTCAAATTCCCACCTGTCACCCCCCCATTATCTCATCCTATTCATTTAAATAGTTTTGGTCAGAATTGATGCTTTTTGGTCTCTTTTCACTCACTCCCCTTTAGGAATGTGAGGGCACAAGGTCAGCTGCAGAACAGCAGTGCTCAAGGACACTGAGGCAGGGAGGTCCTGGTTTGACCATAAGGACGCCCTGTGGCTCCACAGATCTGCATTTATAAAAGACCTTTAAACACTGTGTGATCTCCATCATCAGTGTCATCGTCATTGATTATCATCATCATCAGCACTCGCACTGTCTCCCGCCAGCAGTGGCTGGCTGTCAAAACATCAAAGTTTGCTCCAGCAGTAGCCTATAATTGCTCCCCTTCCTTCCTCTACTCTCTGTTTCCTCTTCCTCCATCTCCTCAAACTGCTCTCTTCATCTCCTCCTCACTGTTGCCCTCTCGTATTCTTCCTCCAAGTGAGGAGGGGAACTTCATCATCATCATCATCAACACTGTAATCGTAGCCATCACAGTGTAGTATTTACTTCTCTCCCTCCAGCAGAGACCCGTACATCAAACACTCATTAAGTTCATTACAGTAGCCACTCCATTATATCTCCAACAGTAAATCATGCAGTCGACCATACATAACGACGTTTGGCTGTACATCAAAGTTAATGATGGCTGGTGGGGTAGAATGTTACTTGCTGTACATCATGTCATACGTAACCACGTGCACACATAATGCTCGTGCACACACATGCACACAGTAGATCATGTTGTTTTGAACAGATCAGTGGTTTTCTGTAAAGGTCAGTGTTTCAGGAGACTCCATAAAGCATTTTTATATCCCTCGGTTTGACACACATAAACACACATACAGCTTGAAAAGATAGGAACGTTGCGTGGCAGCTTAAACACGCTGGAAATAGCTCGCCTGTATCAAGCATGTTAAACCTACACTAATAGCTGGAGGGCTGTTGTTGCATTGTTTTTTTATTTAGTTGTGGGTTTGTGCCTTTAATTTGGATGATGCCAAGAATACAGGTCATTATAAGGCAACGGATGTTTTTAAAATTAACATTGTCAGTCAACTGTGGCAGAATATCTTTGTTGTGGAAAGTCTGTCTCTGAAATTAGTTTTCACTTCCATTGAAATTCACTGACAATGTCAAGCCTGGAAAATGTTTGTTGTGTTCACAGTAGCTTGAATTATAAAAAACATTCCGATAGTGACCTTTTAAATGTCAAATACACACACACACACACACACACACACACACACACACACACACACACACACACACCACAATTGTTTTATCAATTGTACTGTTTTTGAATGACAACTAACAAGTCTTGAAACTTTTTGCCTTTGAGTCGTATCTTTTCATGTTTCTCTCGTCTGCAAAGATTGCTTCCTATGAACTGCAGCTTTATCCACACCAGTTTAATAACACACCACTAAAAGGATAATTTAACATTTTAGGAAATAGTTAAGTTAGAGTTAGAGTTAAATGAGAAGATTGATACCACTCTCCTGTGTGTTTTAAAAGTTAAACTTGAGCAGTGAGCCAATTAGCGTAGCTTAGCATAAAGACTGGTAGCAGGGGGGAACAGCTAGCCTGGCTCCGTCCAAATTTGAGATACAGCATAGTGAGCTTTATAGACGACCAAGCTAGCTTTTTTTTTCCAGTTTAAGTTATAGTAGGTTAATCGTCTCTCCGATTTAGCTCCAAACATAACACAAATTTAAAGAAGCAAATAATTGTATTTCCCAAAATGTTGAGGTATATAGCTTTAATGGTAGCTAATCAATTATCTGTAGTAACCATAAGTGGCTACCTTTACATTTTTAAAACCAGATTTTTGGCCATAAATTGCATGTACATTCACATAATTAAAGAGTTTCACCATTAAATGAAACATTCTATGTGTTTGACAGCTGATCAATGACAGAAAATACTAAAACTGTGAAATACCCCTTTAAACTCACCTAACAACCTCTCCTCCTCCAGAGCACATCCTGTGCTTGTTTTATCCCAACGGTGTCACTGCGAGAAGATTCACGAGATAATTGGAGACCTACAAACACAGTAGCTGTTTGTTGGCTGTGGAAGTGTGGGAAGACAAGAAAAAGAAAATCTATTTATATACATGAAAATGAGGGCAGAGTCTTTGTGGCCAGTCAGTAGCCATATTTCTGTTCTGTTCGGCAGAGGTTTTGTTAAAACCACCACTGACCTCTGTGGTAAAGCCATCGGATACGATTACAATCACAGTCCACCGTAGCGTGTACTCTTTCCCTTCTATTGCCTTTTATTATTTCCTCAAAATTAAAGCTAACATTGTCTGCAGTGGGCTGAAATGCCCAGGGCATCATGACCAGGGAACTAAATAAGAAATTCACAGTACAATGTTGAAAAGGTTTCACAATAAGGGGGAAACAGGTAAAAATATTTCATAGATACAAGGTCCACTACTTAATTCTTAACTTTCCCAACCAACCATTCCAAGGAGAAGACCAACATTGCTCCATCAATCATATCTATTTGCAATCTATCTGTTTCTCTTTCTGGTTAATCTATCTTTTTCTTCTCACCTACCAGAAAAGATTGTTGTTGCAAAGCAGCAGTTACACACACATTACAACACTATTACATTAGGAAGCACAGAAAATGTGTGTGATGGAGCGAGAGAGTGAGAGAGCGAGAGAGCGAGAGAGTGAGTCTGTGTCAGGTTTGTCAATGAAGGGGCTTTTAGAGAACAGGATAGAAGTGTTTGCACTGCTGTTAGTGCCAAGTGGATTTGCGTGTGTGTGTGTGTGTGTGTGTGTGCAAGCAGTATATGTCTTTATGTATAATGATGCAGTACAGAGAAGAGAATGTATTAGCATGTGTAGCTGTGTGCTTATTTATGTCATACATTTCAGTGCAGCAGAGGCAGATTTTTGTGTGTTTACGTATTAGTTTGTGAGACTATGTGTGCGTGTTTCCAGGAGCACTGGGCAAAATTGTTAGTGTAACTCTGCTGGGAAACTTTCACTACACACACACACACACACACACACACACACACACACACACACGCTGACTCTAAGCCTTTCTCAATCTCTGCATGTCTGTACTCTGCCCTTGTATCTAAATGTAGATCTCATTCTGATCCCTGAGACCTGCGGGGGAGTTGTACTGCACCAGACCATGTTGTGCATTTGTGTGTTTAGTGTAGTACAGTGTCTGTGGTTTTAAGTATGTGTCATGTTGTGTGCCATATGGTCAAAATTACCCCACACGGGGGACAGAGCTTCAGGCAGGGAACAGGGCATTTGGACTTGCATGTCGGCACAGACACGTACACCGTGCACACATAGTCAAACTTAAGCACAGGCACAAACACCTTCCGCACACATTTTCTCAATCATGTACCCAATAGTGGCAAAAACACTTTCAGGCATTAGTACAATCATGCACACACTACCCCCTGCAAGTTTTCACATTCATCCCCTCTTTGGTGACAGGAAGTTATTAGTGAGGTGGGGTTTGATGAAGAACAGATAACTAAATAAGCAGGCTAATGGGGCAATTGTAGCCTATCACACACTCACACATGCTTAACCTGTCCTCCTGTCCTTATGCCTCTTAAACTGACAGAATTTGGCTCCAACACTCTCATCTGTTTTTCAGTTTAGCACTCGAAAAATGCTCTCAGGCTTTTTGTTGCAGCGGCACCCTTTGATTCAGGGGTAAAAAAAAAAGGAACAACTGCAGCAAAATGCTAAATTACCCCCAGTTAGTAGGATGCGTAAGAGCGTTGTGTGTAATTTAGCAGAATTACAGGTTTTCAAAGAGAGACCCACTCCCACATCTGACACCTTGACCTACATACATACACACAGACACGCACACACACTACATGAGCCTATTTAAACTCTGCAGATGTCACAGTGATGTCAGTCAACATGTATGACAGGCTTTCTGAAAACTACATGTATGGCGTGCATATGTTCACTCATCCTAGTGGTTACAAAACCTCCAAGTAGGATGTAAGGATTCTTATGGTTTGCATTTTATTGTCCTAGACTTTCTTTGTTTAGGGCAAGTCACTCAGTTTAGTCTGACATGAATTAGGTAAAAAAATACCACATGGTTTGGTGGAACTCTGAGGATCACTGAGTGCATTCTAATCTTTAAGCAAGTTTTAATGTAAAAACACAGAACTCCTGTTTTTTATCACTAAGTAGCAATAATCATCACCACTGCTCGTCGTTGTTTGAACTGGATTTTAACTAAATCCATGTGACTTTCCACCTTTGAAAAAGGAAGGGAGAATCATAAACTTACCAGCCAACTACGTCACCTTAGGAATTTCACCTCAGGAAATACATACAGTAATACTGGGAAATATGTGACACTAATTATTATTAAGGACATTCGGTTAATGCTTGAGGCGCACAAACTCACTTAAGGAAGACAGAATAGATTTTAATTATAGACATTAAACAAAGATGAGGAACTGGAAGTTGCTGCAAGAGGGAAAAAAGCGAACTGATTACCATTTCAAAATACTTAAATCTAAGGATCTATTGGTTGCTTCTATTGGTTTTATTTTGGATGGTAAACAAATTTTATATAATTTAGTATTACTACTTCAAGGGGAATTTGCCATGCAAAAGGCCAACAAACCAACATAACAAGAAATAAAAATACTGACAAAAGAAAACCTATTGCTAATAGTAAAAGCATCCAATTCCTGACAAAATGTTTAAAATTGACCTTTTGTGCCAATAATATGTAAATACAGCAGTTACAACTAGAAGACCAGATATTCCCTCTATAACTCATCATGACAGGGTCTATGCTGGTGAAGAGCAGAGGGATAGGACACTAGAGCAGGAATGAATAATGGAAAAATGGTGCAATGGTCAGTGAAGGAGGGAGGGATGATGTGTGATGGAACAAATGATAGTGGGAATAAAGGACGGAGAATGGAGGTATAGCAGTAGGAGAAGTGCTTGAGGTGTGACCAACATGATACAGACTGGCTGATGACAAATTGTCTTTTTTTCTTTGTAGGAGGGTTACAGGAGAAAAAGAGGGAGCGAGAGAGCAAAATTATTCTTGAAAAAGGAGACCAGCTTCTGTCATGCTCTTTTATAAGTGAGAGATTGACAGAGAGAAGAACAGGTGGCGGAACTGAGAAAAATACTCGTACCGTAATGATTGAGGAAGAAAATAGAAGGAGACAGGCTGAAGTATGGCTGAGAGATAGAAAATAATTGCAAGACACTGATCAAAACCTTAAGGGTCTCACTCTACGGCTGCAGGATAAAAAGTCTAAATATAAAAGTACCATGGCAGCAGGGAGAGGAGGATGCTTGTGGGGAGATGGACTGATAAAGTGTGTCTCTTTTAAAAAGCAGAGAAAAGCTTTAGTGACTCTGTCCCACAAAAAAGAACAACGAGGAGAGAGAAGCATATAGGGAAGAACGAGGGCAGAGGGAGGCCCCACAGCTAAAATAAAAACGATAGAAAGATACACTATACGTTGTGGCCAAAAGTATATGGACATGTCTTTGTAAACTGTTTTTCATGGTTTGGGCCAGTGGTGGAAAGTAACTGATTACATACACATAGCTGTATGTACGTACTGTAAGTATAATTGTGAGGAAATTGAGTATTTCTATTTTCTGCTACATTATTCTTGTACTCCATTACATTTCAGAAGGACATATATACTAATACTTATGACGCCACTATATTTGTTTGATAAATTCAATAATCTTTGCTGATTCAGATTAATAATACAAAATATAATTAACAAATAAATGATTATCCATTATAGGTTATAGAAAGACTTTATAGGTCTCTGGTGGAAATTCTCAGACTACTCAGCACTGAATTGTGATTACATATATATCACAATTCTCCACACCTTTACCAGCTGCAACTTTAAAGTGATGTACGCATTAATGCATTCATAATTATGAGTCGGTTATATAATAAAACACAATACATTATTCTGAAAATGGGGTGTTGTGCATAATGAATACTTTCTTGGTATTGCTGTGGTATTGCTACTTTTAATTAAATAAAAGATCTGAGTGCTTCACCCACCACTGGTTTGGACTAAGCCTTTTATTTCAAATAAAGGGAAATCCTAATGCTGCTGCATATAATATATACATTTTATATTTTATAATAAAACAATAGTGTCCAATGGTGCAACTTTGTGGCAATAGTCTGGGGAAGACCCTTTCCTGCCTCAGTATTACAATGCCCCTATGCACACAGCGAAGTCTACAAAGAAGTGTTTTTTTCTATTTTAGTGTGGAGGAATGTGGCCTCCACAGAGCCCAGATCTCAACATCAGTACACAACGTCACTAATGCTCTCAGCCAGGCTCCAAAAAGTGGAAGCCTTCACAGAAGAGTGGAGGCTGTAACATCACATTCATGCCTGTTGTTTTGGAATGAGAGGATCACTTTATGCGTGAATGTAACGTTTAGGTGTCCATTTACTTTTGGCCATGTCGCGTGGACTTATGGGTCATTCTGTCTGGGGGAAATAAAAGGACAGAGAAAAGGAATGAATACTTGGAAAGGGACATCTCATCTTGAAGGAGAAAGATAGATGACATGAAAGATTGAAGGAGTAAGGAGGAGAGGCGCCGTTCTTGAGAGATGGCTGAAGACTGAGAGAAGAATTTGTCATCACTGGAGAGATGAGAGGAGAAGAGTAAGACGAACCGAGGGATGAGTGAGAGAGAGACAGATTGAAGGAGAGAGGAGAAGGGACATGAAGAGAGATGGAGAGGGGTTCAGGGGGCATAATAATGACAAAACGACAAGAGGATGATCGAAGCATGGGTCATGTTTACCCACAGGAGAGGGAGAGTGAGAGAGATGGCAGAGAGTCTGAAGGCGACAGAGGACTGAAGGGTCACTCTGTTTACGGGGAGAAGGAGAGATTGAGGGATATTGATGTGAGTAGGGAAGAGAGAGATGAGGAGAGACAGCTTGGGAGGGAGAGAGGGCCTCTGGCTCTGAAAAGAGAAAGGGATGACGGAGCGAAGAAGGGACAGAAATGATGCGAGCCTGAGAGGGGGAAAACAGTCGCAGAGGAAAGAGATGGAGAGAAGAATAGTTGAGGGGAAAACAGAGAGAGAGAAGCTGATATCCAATGAGAATGTAGACTCCACTGCACAGAGACAGTTCTTTGATGTTCTGGAAAAATGCAGGAGACATGAGGGGTGCAGCAAATGTACTATTTTTTTATCCAGATGAGGGAGTCTACAGGGATTGAAAGAGGAGACAGAGAAGCATGAGTAATGTATCTGTGTGTTTGAAGGAAGAGGTACAGACAGAGGGAGAGAGATAGTTGCAAGAGAGTTCTGTCCAGAGTTGAGAAAGAAAGAGATAAATGCATCATCTGCAAAACACCTCAACTTTGAATTGGGAGAAAGTGACACTTCAGAAAAAGCCTAAATGTCAGAAAAAGCCAAAAGATTTTTACTGGGCTTTATCAATATTGAACAACACACATTTGTTCTTAAGATATACAGGCAATTTTCCAGTGATCCCAACTCTTCCAGCTCTAGGATAAGTCCCCTCGACCATCTGGTCATGAGGATCAGCTCCTCTCGCAGTACACAGCCTCGACAAATCCCTCACACAATCTGGACCAAATAAATTATAGCCAAAGAGACAGAAAAGTATGTCATCCATTAAACATCTAACTGAAGGTAAACTGAACTATTATGTACCATTGAACAGAAAATAGTGAGAGGCAGCTTATAGGAACTATGAGCTACCAGAAGCTGAGAAAGCCATTACAGTCTGGCCATTGAGATTGGTCGAGACACACAAACCTGTCATCTCCAAAAAAACAGACAATTGAGACAGACTGTGTCAGTTCTGCCAACAACAAGATGTACAGACAGAGACACACTTCCTGCTACACTACAGCTTGTATGGAGACAGAGGAACCGAGTTATTTACCAAAATAAAACTAAAATACCAGTCAGAATGAAACTTAATGCAATACTTTCTTGGGTAAGAACTTACAAAGCCATAGAAGAAGCTAATAAGCAGTGACAGAAAACCAGCAGAACATGAAAATACTAAACACCTTTGTGTATTTAAATATCTGTATCTGAGATTTTTGCCATTCTCATTTTATAAAATCTTTAACGTAAATATTTTATCATAAACATTCTTTAATCTCTTTTGTTTGTTGCTTACATTCTAAGTTATTTTATCTACACTGTAAATGTTGCACAATAGCTTTAGCAATATAATTATGGTCATGCAAAAAAGGGAAGATTTGAATTTGGAAAAAGAAAATTAGAGAGGGAGGCGATGTGTCAGAGCCGTGACTTCTCGCCTGCGGAGAGAGAGTGATGGCTGGTGCGAGATACACACGAGTGAGGGAGACGACGGTGGAGAAAATGCTGAGTCACCCTGGGAAATGGTGGTAATGAGCGAGGGTGAGGCAGCCAGGAGAGGGTGAGAATAGATAAAAGGGACAAAGGGTGGAGTGGGGGGAAAACAACGGAGCAAGCGAGAGAAAAGGGGGAATGGAGAGATGCAGGGAGAGGGGAATGAGGAAAAGAGAGAAGGAGAATAGAGATGAAGGGAGTGGCGGGAGTGAGGTCATGCTTTTGCTATCATTAAGCATATGTAGGTCATCCCTCTCTTTCTCCTCATATGATTTAGGCTTAAAGCACACCTGTTCCTCACTGATAATGTTGGAATGTGCCTCCAGTGTGTGAGTTGCATTTTATGGTGGCACTAATCCTCCAAACTAATCAGCCATATAGGTTATTTGTCATTTCCTTCCAAAAGTACAGTTGTTATGTTTTTTATTTCATGCCCCTGTTAACAGGGAAATATTGTTGTCAGTTCCAAAACCTTTACAAATGACTACTACAATTACTTGGTTAAGATAAGGTTGGTGTTCTGTATGTTTCTTAAAATCTCATGAAAAGCCCAAAGCCAACCATGCTCAATACTCTCAGACTTCTCTACTTTCTCAGCCTCAAGCCTGTTATTTCATACCTGAAGACACAAAAAACGCTCAGTAGCAGTAAATAGTGCATTTGTTGGGAACTACTTTCAGATGTGGATTAATAGTATTCAAAGCAGCAGAACAGGGTATCTATAAAAAAAAAAAAAAAAAAAAAAACAGAGTACTCATGTTCATAATATATATATTATATTATAATGAAGGAACATGTTACCCAGTACAATAGTGAGACTCATTAATGTGTATTAAATGTTGTAATTCATACTGTATTAAACAACAATATAGGTATATGGCACAGAGGAATAAGCTATATTAGCCTTTGACAACACAGACAATACTTTTTACGAAATTCAGTGCTGGCTTTTGGTCTTATTATGGGATTAATTGACCTTAAGAATAATAGAGAATATCACCAGCCTTATCTCTTAAAAGGCCCAGTGTGTAACCTTTAGGAGGGTACATTAGCAGAAATCATTCAAATTTAATTGTGAAATGAATCATGTTTTCTTTACCTCAGATTGAGCCGTTTTTGTCTACAGGTTCAGGATGCGGTGCCATGTTGAACCACTATGTTTCTACAGTTTCACACAAGGGTCCTTTGCACTTGGAAGAGGAGGGGGAAGGGAGTGAGTTGTGACCTACAACTACAGCGGTGGATGCCACTAAATACTCTGGACCATTAAAGACTAATTGTGGTAATGATTAAAATAAAGAAGAAGCACTTGGTTAAGGTTAGGGAGCGATTGTGGTTTTGTGCAGATTCTTATTTTATGTTACATCCTGAGCCCACACCCTTCTACCTTTTCACATTTGGTGTAATCATCACTGCATTTGTTTTATTTTTGGTTGGTTTGGTTTTTTAACAGTGGAAAGTACTAGTATTTCCACAGTGTGGACAGGATAAAAATGACTGGGTGTGTACTGTATGAGCAGGAGAGGCAGTAAGGCTGTGCGTGTGTATGTGGGTGTGAGAGATGTAATAAAAGATAGCGAAACAGTGTATGTGTTTGAAGGAATGACTATAGAGCGGCTGTGTAGCTGAATAAAGAGAGAAAAATCCACCATGGTCTTAATGTAGAGTTCTCTGCAAACTAGCAGCTATAACAGGGGTGACTTCCAAGGCTCTCATGGAGGGACTTTTAAGGTCACTGTGTTTGGTCACTGTTGAATGGTACTGGGCCAAGAAATAATTCATTGATATCCCTGACTTTTCTTGGGCTTATGTTCCAGATGTCATTCATGTATTAGATTTACTTATGTCTGTCCCCCTGTTGGACCTACTCTTGCCTATATGCACAGGCTAATTCAAATGGGCTTATATTACCAGAGCAATGGGCTTAATGACTTTATTACTGTTGAAGTTACAACAGAGTCTTGTAGTTGTGATACTCTTCATCTTGCTATATCTCCATCAAAACGACAGCATGGAGAAATTCAAACCCAATAGTTGGGACAGAAGGGTGGTGTCAGTGTGATCTGTCATCCTCATTCAAAACAGCTAAACTTCAGCAGGGTGAAGTGTGGCAATGGCGCTCACCCATTTAGCTGTTAGTGACCACATGAAAATTGATGTAACACACTGGAATTTTTCTTTACGAAAAGTTTCTGGCAATGACAAAACAACAATCAACCCTAAATATACCTTAAAACACTTGAAACGTTAAAGTCTTGAACACTTGAAAGACCTCCATCTCTGTGGTTTCTGATGGTCTGGACGTTCAAACATGCTGCACCTCAGACTACACTAGACTCAGTGAGACACCTGCCGCATAGCATCACAGGGTGTGGCCAGGGGTTTAGATTCAACATTTGATTGCCAGTCAAAGTTATGTAATACTAAATTGCATAAGTTTACAGTAATATGAAATGTATAAACATACAAAACAATATGCCCTGTGGTATTTATCAATTTGGTCTTTTTGACATGATGTCAGATGACAGTATCTCTGAAAAAGGTTAAACAAATGAATTTTCTCTGTTGGGTAATGGTTAAAAGTCAGAAATTCTACTGTAACTTTTGTCTCAAGAGTAAACACATGGTGTTGTTAGTATTCTTACTAAAAAAGCTAAAAACATGCAGAGAATTTGAACTTACAACCCTGAAAATCCACCATTCATTTTAATCAGAGGAGTTGGTTTTGCAAATATGGAGCACTGCTTCTACTTACAACCGCAACGACTCAGCTGTCCAAATAATTGGACAAATGCCATTTTAACTGACTGGTTCATTTGAAAACTATCATGATGACAGCTTTTCTGCATTTTATACATGCAAAACAAATCAATCAGCTGATCAAGAGAGAAACAATACCCATACATTTGATAAAATAAGGTTCATAAACATAAACAACAAAAACAGGATTTTAAAATTATTTAATATCTCATTGGTATTAACTAATAGTAACAGTTAAACAACATACGTACCTGCTTCAGCCATTCAGGCCTTCATCAGGGCAAACACATAATGGTTGCCTTTGGGCTGTTTCTTATACCTGTTGGCAAGTAGTCACGATCAGTATGGGCAACTAAGTAGTCACATAATTAGTGCGGACAGGCAAAGTCATGTGACAGACTATGAGCAGAGAAAACCACACTATCAGGATAAAACGCAATTAGAGAACTATATACAAAACACCTAAAAAACGTATTAATTATACAATTTCCACAGGTAAGGCGACACATGATGTTTTTCAAAGAACTTAGATGCCTAAGAAACAACAACAAGATGAGATTGTTGCATATTGCGCACACCCACGTTCAGCTCATCTATCACTGACACATAGGATATAATGTTTTTAGATACTTTAATCTGATAAATTTAACACGTCTGATATTTGTCAAATCCCCAAAATCTTTCCTTAGTGCATGGATTGGGTATGTATCAAATACACTGTGTATGCATTAAGTGCATGTCTTTGTGAACCCATTTTCTGGTATAAAATAATCCTTGGAGAGTCCTTGCAGTGAGTGAGGTGCCTTTTCCACCTCCATTATTTTTGTTTTTCACCTCTAACAAAGTCCTGGTGTCAGTCAATGAAGTTATGGATAGTTTAAAGATTAAAGTTTATTTTTATCACCTGAGCGCACAATCCCACTCATTTTAGTGCCTCACATAAAATAATCCAAGAAAAATGCATGAATTGATTTCTCTTTTTTTTTTCATGTTTAATTTTTCACCTGAAAGGAATTGATGGTCTTTGCAATGGCCCACAAGACTGCAGAAGAGGGAAGGTATTTTTTTGCCATTGTTCAGTTGTCACAACAACAGATTGCAGAAACAGCCTGGGGAATATTTTGAACAACAGAGCTCTTTTTCAGTTGTGTTGCAACTAAGAAGTGTGACATAACTGAGAAAAAATCCATCATGCTCTTTCTGTTCCTCACTATAGGCGTAATAGTATCTCATTATTACACTGAATGCATCGAACTATGCACCATAATAACTTGTCCCAAACAATGCCTCAGAGTTGTGCTACTTATGGTTTAATCAGACTTTCTACTAAAAAAACTGATGAACTGAGTGTTTGTGTTGCGAATCACGGTCAAAGGTTAAAGGGTAGATTCTGGTCATCATCCAGATGACAAGACTGCTGTGTCACAGTAGATCCTAAGGCAAGAGTATACGTTTCGAATTTTCCCAACTTGAAATGTTTAGGAACGCTTGATCTGCGCAGCATATTGAAGTCGGCAGCAGCCAGTGAATCTGAATCAGTTTGGTAAGCAGAGTTGGCAGGGTGATTCCTCTGTTTGTCTGTCTGTCTAAATATGAGCCGAGCGCTTCAGGGGATATTTCCTATCCTGTCTCCTTCTCCTCCTCCTTTGTGTTTTTGGGTCTCACTGGACTGTCCCCTCTCTCATCATCGCTCTTCCTCTCTTTAACTTTTCTTGTCTTTCTTTCTTCTGTTCATCCATTTGTTAGTTTGTTCAGAGATCCTTTCTCATGTCGACTGTCCCATTTGTTCTCCAGCTTCTCTCTGTCCTCTACCCCTCTTTCATCTGTCCTTAATCTCTCTCATCTATATGCGTGTGGTGCTCTATTTAATTCTACAAAAAGCACAACTTTTTGTAAGACGACCTGCAAAAGCATCTTCACATGACAATCTTATTTGTAACATAAAACAAATTTATTGTAGTTTAGGTTAGGGTAAGTTATTTAGTTTGAATTTATGGAAAGGTTTAGCTCATGATTACAGTTTGGCAGCAAATCATAATCATGAGCTGAACCATCCTGAGTACATATGGTTTGTATCAGATTTGTATAAAATCATCTGAATTGAAGGTTTATTTATATAACTAAGATTAAGGTCAGGGCTTACAGTACATGGTGTGAGAAATGAGAAATTCTGACGGCCACACCATAATCATCAACATCATCCTTTGCCCTTTCCCCATATTCACATGTTGGACACAAACATGTGGCTCTTTCACACACGACATCACACTGATTGTACACACATGCATAAACATCACGCACACACACAAACACCATCCACCAGTCGTGATTGAGTCAGACCCCCTCAGGTTTGCTGACTCAAAAACCTCTCCTGTTAAATCTCTGATGGCATTGCCTGCACCCCCTGTAGACACACACACACACACACACACACACACACACACACACACACACACACACACACACAAAAACAGGTCTATGGCAAATGTTAATGTGCCCAGATAAATCTCCCCATGCCCACTATCACCTAGTGACATGCACACACATAATAAAGCATGCTTGAATGCATCCTCACACTTATATATAGTCTGTCCGTAGTACACACACTGCCACATTATGTACTATATACACACAACTATGTACACAAACCCATTGATATGGGGAGGTCTTTGACTTTCACAGCACAGTAGGCAAGATTTTCACATTAATGTGGACAACAGTGGTTTTGAATCTAATGTAGCTCATATGTAGATCTACTGGTACTACTAATTCATCTAGACGTTTTATCCATGCTACAGTATGCCTTCAGGTTGGTAATGTTTGTCCGTGGGCTGTTGACAGTATATATAATGGACAGAACTTCTGGGTCTGAAAGGTGAAGCCAACGCTGAAGTGTCTTAAAACCTGCATTCTATGTAAAGGCCAGCAGGGGGAGCTCCATTGGTTGCAATAAAACACTGATACCATTCACTCTAATGAAGAATGAGCCAACTTCTTACTTCATTAATGAGCTCAGTAAACAGTTTCCTAATGAGTTAATGGTCTCAATCGCTAGTTCATCGCTACTCTTCTTCAATACAGTATGATGTTCATTTAGTGAACTATGGTCCAATTTAGAGTAAAATAGATGATAAAGCCGTGTATACTTTTGGATGTGGCTACCTTATGATTGACAAGTCAGCCTCAGTGAGTCTGTCCAGCTCAGCACACAAAACTCATATCAAACTGTCAAACTAGGCAGTGCTGATCAAATATGAAGCAAAATTCTGTTACTGCGTTGCCAATTTCTCACATAAAATAGTTTCAGAAACATATTTTAGTGTACGTGATTTAGTGTTGTGACCTCCACAACTGTCATGGCGATGCCCAAAGTGCTAAACTCGAGGCTTCAAAACGGTACTCCACAAACCAATGGGTAACGTCACGATAGGTTCACACTTACCATGGGCCCACCACTTTGGCCCGCCATTTTGTACAGACATCCATAGCCCCCAGACGATCAAGCCTATGACCTTAGTGATGCCAGTGTTTCAACATGGAAGGCGACCAGCTGCATCTGTAGATATACACTGATCAGCCATAACATTATGACCGCTGACAGGTGAAGTGAATAACACTGATTATCTTGTTATCACATACCTGTCAGTGGGTGGGATATATTTGGCAGCAATTGAACATTTTGTGCTCAAAGTCGATGTGGTAGAAGAAGGAAAAATGGACAGTGTGAGGATTGTGACTTTGACAAGGGCCAAATTGTGATGGCGAGACGACTAGGTCAGAGCATCTCCAAAACTGCAGCTCTTGTCGGGTGTTCCCGGTCTACAGAGGTCAGTATCGATCAAAAGTGGTCCAAGGAAGGAAAAGTGGTGATCCGGAGACAGGGTCATGGGCAGCCAAGGCTCACTGATGCACATGGAGAGGGAAGGCTGACCTCTGTGGTCTGATCCAACTGATGAGCTACTATAGCTCAAACTGTTGAAAAAGGAAATGCTGGTTCTGATAGAAAGGTTTCAGAACACACAGTGCATCACAGTTTGTTGCTTGTGGGGGCTGCATAACATTATCACCACCAGCGTGCCGAGGTAGTCATAATGTTATGGCTGATTGGTGTAAATGGCTCATTCTAAGGTAACAAAAATGTATTCAGTTGATTATTATACACTATCATATCACTATATATGCATTATATTCCCTTTCTGCAATATATCCTCAAAAGATCCTCTTGAATGTTACACACTGGACATTTCATTTTTCATCTATCATCACAATCAGGTCAGAATTTGTCCAAAACTTTGGTTTATGACCACGTACATGCAATATTTCCATCAGCTTCAGCTGTACTTTCTATTTTGTATTAATGCTAATTAGAAAATATTAGCTTTCTAAACTAAGATGGCGAACATACAGTAAACAATATACCTGTTAATCAGAAGGTAAGCATCATTATTGTGAGAATGTTAGCATGCTAATGTTAACATTTAGCTCAAAGCACGACTGTCTCTAATATGAAAGCAGCATCTCACAGCGCAGTAACCCCTTCAGTCGTACATCTACAGGTCCATACAGGATGCATTCAGGGACAATATTGACAGTAGGTCACCTACATTTTGGCAGCACTGAGCAAGTACAGCTCACAGAGCTTGCATAGCAATAGACTTTTAGTCTTGAGATGAAACTTACTTGAGATGAAACAGTGTGTAGGACAGATATGACTTTCAGGTAAATGTCGTCAGGTCTTTCAATCTTGTTAAATATGTACAACACCTTGTATAAACCAGAGCAGCACATATACTTCACAAAATGTGAAGGCACTTGCAACATTCACAAAACAGTCTCTATGTACGTGCGTTGTTGTTATGCACATGTATTGCTTGTATTTAATAGTTTGTGCTACACAAATAATTTTAATTGCTTCTTTCTGGTGTCATCTTTTGCTTTCATGTTTCCTCTAGTTCTTATTTACAAAAGCTTCTGCAAATATTATGTGGTTGTTGTCAAATTTAACTGAAAACTGTTGTGGAGCCTGAACATCTGAGTCAAACAATACATCATGTCACACAAAGGAACAAGGGGGCTCTTCAGTGTGACTTTGAAGAAAAAGCCACAGGACCTGGTCAGCAACAAGTCAGGGCTTGCTAAAAGTGTCTACAATCTATGAACTGGCGTCAGTGTTTTGTGTCAGAGATTAAAATAATTCCTTTGCACGCAATCAGGAAAGGGTCTCATATGTATGGCTAACAGAAGATTGTCTTGGTTTGGCTTTATATCAAATAATAATATACACAAAACACACTTGCAAAAATATACTTTAAAGAAACACAGATAACCAAAACAGAGATCACAGATTCAATGGGTATAAGGGCTCTTCATGTCATCTTGCGCTCATACACAGATTCACTTTTGATCGAGTCCATGAAATGTTACTCACAAAAGGGCCCCTTTAAATATTTCTTCATTTCACACTCATTAAAAATTTTGACAAAGACAATCTCACTTGTACTTGAGCTTCATCAGCAATACTGTATACATGCTGTGCGGACGGTACACTGCAATTCACACTCTGGCTTCAATGGCAAACAGTTACAAGCTGCCTTTAGTATATTCTATGTGCCATAAGGTACATAAGTCACAGCTTTTCTGCAAGTCACTGCAGAAGAGACTGTCAGTTCAGTGCCAATGATGTAAAAGTATTGTAACATTTAAGCTAGAACAGACGCAAAAGGATGAGGGTATATTTAGTTTATCTGATGCTCTCTCTATAAGTCATTGTGCATAGAGGAGGATTGCTTCAGTGACTTTAATATAAATGTAGAATGTGACAGAGACTAGGGAATAAGAAGACATCACCATAACTGGGAACTGATATTATCCTGCCTTTATTGTAACTCTGAAATGGCAGTCTCTGTCTTTCTATTTCCTTTAGTCGATGCTCTTTCTCTACTTTTTCTTTACTCCCTCCTTCTGTTTCTCTCCCTTTTATTCTGTCTCCCACCCTGTCTTCCCGCCCCCCGAAGAAGATAAAATTGAGATTACATAAGCAAGACCTTCTTTCTTGCCTCTCAGAGGAGAAGAGCATAATTACTGTTCCTGGGCCTTCGCCAGAGTCCCTCGGCCCTTATTGTGTTTAAAGAAATCTAATTTTCACAGCTGCACAGCCACATTTTAGTAAAAAAAACAGTTGTATTTTAAGAAAATCTTATAAAGTTAATGTATTGAAGAGATAAGTGTTTGACATCAATATAACAGCAGGGGTATATAAAGATGCCTGACAATCTTTAGAAAGGGTTCAGCTTTTTGAATAAGTGTCCTGAAATATAAATGTAACATGAACCTTTTGAAACTTTATTGATTTAACGACACCTGAATGTACTTTTTTGGGACAGTTAAACCGCAAACACTCTCTGGTACAAGACTTCTGCCTCCCTGGGACTGTGTATTATTATGGCTTCCTGATACTAACCAGCTCTCCCTGTATCATGGTGTCTTTTATTGCTCCCACACTGAGCTTTTCCTTTCATCTTTTATTATGGTTTCGTCTTCTCATAGATATTCTTTTCTTAGTCTTTTTCTTATCTGTCTGTCTTTATCTCTGACTCTTTCCATCTCTCTCGCTCTCTCCGTCTCCCTCACACTAACACACGCACATTAAAACACAGTGGGTGCAGAAATATCCTCCCTAATGAGATACAATATCTAGAACCAGCTCACACACATAAAAACACACACATCTACAAACACTTACAGCACACACACCCATACACATACAGAGGGAGAGAGAGAGTATGAGACATGCCCTCAGAGTTCTGCGGCTTATGATAATGTCTGTCTCTTCCAATTAGGCACTTCTATCTCTGTAATGTTTTCCACAATCCTTGCACTCTTTTTCCTCTTGAGTCTGTCCCCTTTCCCCTTATGTCCCTCTCTACTCTTTCTTATTCATTCTTTCTCTCTCTAAGCCCTGCTATCAGCCTGTAACCTGTTCTTGACAAAAAACAGATGTCTCTCCATCCCCTTCTTCCTCTCTCTATCTCTTCCTGCTTCTCCGCCTCTCAATCCTTTCACTTCGTCTTCACCTACCTTCAGTTCTCAGCACTATATTGTCTGTCTCTGCCCTTTTCTTACTGCCTTCCTTTCTGTCCTCCAGTCTGATTTTGTCTTTTTTATGTCTTGAGGTCTACATTCTCACATTTTTCTTTTGACTCTGGGTTAACATCAGCAGTGTAATGATTTACAGAGGAGTGAGTGGTCAGACGAGGATTGTTTGACTCTCTTTGTCAGCAGCGTCATTCATAAACAAACAAATACTCATAAATCAATGCAGTTAGTTTGCCACTTAAATGTCGCTGTTGTGTGATTCACTCAGTGATCGCCTTTATTCATCTTGAACATTCTTCCTTTACTCTTTCTCTCTCTGAGTTTGTTTTTCATTCATTCAAACAATTCAGTTCAATTCAATTTTATTTGTATAGCACCAATTCATAACAAAAGTTATCTCAGGACACTTTTCAAATAGAGCAGGTCTAGACCGAACTCTTTAAAACATTATTTACAGAGACTCAACAGTACCACCATGAGCAAGCACTTGGCGACAAGGGCAAGGAAAAACTGCCCGTTAAAAGGCAGAAACCTAGGACAGATCCTTTGGCTCTAGGTGGGTGGTCGTCTGTCTCGACCAGTTGGGGTGAGAGAGAGAGAGAGAGAGAGAGAGAGAGAGAGAGAGAGAGAGAGAGAGAGAGAGAAAGAGAGACAGACAGACAGACAGACAGGTGCACAGTAACAACAGTATTGGCCATGACAATCTAGCAGGACCATGGCAGGAGGCTCCACCCGGATCGATAATAAAGCGAAACACAAGAACGGGAGAGTGGTTGTAACACATTAATGGGACATGAATGATCAAAGAGAAGGAAGTTCGTGCACCATGGAAATCCCCGAAGTCAGGCCTATACACAAACAAGGGATGGTTCAGGACCACCGATCCAGCCCTAACATAACTTTATCAAGGGATGTCTAAGCCACCTAATGGAGGGTGTCTGCCTCCCAAACCACAACTGGAAGCTGGTTCCATAGGAGAGGAGCTTGGTAACTGAAGGCTCTGGCTCCAGTGATTGATTCATCAACTCTTTCCAATATCCATCTCTTTATTCAATGACCATACGACAACATTATCGTTTTCTGTTCAAAAATCCTCCTGAGAGTCTCATAAGTCATATGTGTTTGTTTCTGATATATAGCAAACTTACATCTGCCTGTTTATTGCTTTGTTAATCATCTTTATACTTGTCTGTTTATTCATGCACTCCTTTATTCCCTCCGCTAATCTTTTCCATCCTAGATTACCTAAGGCAAGCTCACCTGCTGCAAAATGTAGAGTCTCATTATCTCTGCCACCTGAGGAGTGTGTGTCAGTGTGTATGAGCAATTGTGTGTCCCTGTTTGTTGTTGTAGGGTTTTTGGGTGGGAAGGGGCCCATATGCGCAAAGTGCATTGTGTGTGTGTTTGTGTGTCTGCATGTGTGTGTGTGACTGTTTGTCATCCCAAAAAGAGTGGTCATCTCACAGCTGCTCTGCAATTTATGTCTATAATTACAGGGTACATGTGGAGGAAAATGGCGCACTAAGCCAAGAGTGTTATCCATTTGAGTGTTTGTGTGTGTGTGCATATATGTTTTTGCATCCCGGGGTGTTAGACACATTTTCAGAATATGACACTTTCAATTACTAAATCAGCAGTTCCTTGCCATGAATCAACCCAAAACTGTGCTGCAGGCTTGTTTCTGAGGGTTCTCCCACAACACAAGAGCATTACTTTGTTTTAATGGGCTTGGGTCCCAGTGTGACACTGAATTTATTCAATCTGGTGAAAGTTTAAGGGTTCCTCTTCTAAATCACTGAGTTACAACGACAATAGAAACACTCCCCTCTGCAATATTCTCAGGCACCCTTCCCTCCATAAATCCAACACTTCCTATCTGCCTCATTCAGTTCAGTTTATTGCAGAGGAACTTGGTTGAGGTCTTTCACAGGGCTGGGATTTCCCAAATCCACCTCGCCATGTCTCAGCATCAACACTAACTTCTCTCATTGATTCACACCTTGTTATCAGATAACTTTCACTGTTTTTTACCAGGAAAATACACTTTAAGAAGCAAAAGAATGGCTCTCAAGCTGAGCTCTCTGTGGTAAATGATTTGGATCCATGACATCTAACTGACCTGCATTTCCCAAAGCTAAACAGAGCATGTCCACTAAACTATTGTTTAAAATTCAGCAAACATACCACAGATTAAATGAAGCTTTTATGTGGTGGAACTTTTTTTCATTACACGTAAAACTGTAGCATAGCCTTAATAGTAGTTTCACACATTGCCTGAGGTGAGAGTTTGTAATTAGATATTCAGACAAACCCTCAGTGGAGCTAAACCTCCATTTCTTGAGAGATCATTTCTTTTGTACTATTTATAACTATATAAAGCCATTATATGAAGCCATTATCTCCTACCAGTAATTCCAAAAATGTATATTGACCAAATGGACAAATCTGCAAATGGAGAATGGGGTGTTTTGCATTTCATGTTGCATGCTGAGAGATCATTTGTATGATGTATTTATACATTTTAAATTATAAATCTTGAATAGTGCAGCTCCGGGACTTTGGTTCACTAAAAGACACTGCAAGTAGGAGGGTCTGATAGTACATGGTTTAATAAAAAACTAAAAGATCCCCAAGTATGTCTTGTTTGCTTTGGAGGGAAATATTTTGCATGTTTATTTCTTTTTTATTTTTGTTCCAGTCTTGAATTAGTAGACTTTCAAGTTTGTAGACAGTTAAATAATGCAGTAATGCTCTTTTGGGCCAAAACATAACGCTGATGCTGGTATTCCAGAATTAGATTTGAGGGCTGAAAACAGTCTATAGCCCTCTGTTGAGGAGATGCATCATTATCTGTTAGCTATCTGAGTTCTTTTTGGCAGGTTTGTATTTATCCATTTGTCTTTTGGGACTCTGGTTTGAGGTGCATAAAAAAGCAATAAAGCAATAATTAATTAAAAGACTAATTTAAGCAACCCATTTCAATTTGGTGATTGAGTGAAGCTAAGCTGCTACCTTGGGATGCCTGGGTCAAAAATACAGACAGAGATCAAAGATGTAACAGCTGAAAGGACTTTTTTTGTAGCTGTATATATTTCAATAAAGTCAAACAAACACAGTATATCCTCTTCCACTGGGTGCTGACAAACCTTACAGCTTAGGCTTTGTTCAAGCAGCTTTTCCCAAAGAATATTCCTCTGTCATCCATGGTTTAACTGTGCCTTTTGTTTCTCTGCACCTGAGCAAGATTTGCAAGCCTTAGTGCAAAGTATTGCACAGTAACTGGGCCCCTGCATGTTTGTGTGTATGTATGTGTGTGTGTGTGTGTGTGTGTGTGTGTGTGTGTGTGTGTCCAGCAGTGATCCAGTTTCCAGTCCCAGTAAAAGTAGGCCAGCCAGTTAGCCCATGAGTCAGCCTTTTCTCCTGAGAAAGGCGACTCCCTGACATGACAGCATCATTAACAGCTGACCAACACACCCTAGCTGGACACACACACGTGCACACATTTTTGAATTAACTTAACACAGGCAAGTATTATCCCATATACAGCAGATGGACACACAAACATGTACAGTATAAAACCACACAAAGGCACACATAGCTGACCCGCTGCATGTGCCGTAACACGCCCAAAGTCCGCTCTCAACAGTATTTCGTGATGGATACTGTAACCGTTTGTCTCCCCTAGTGTAAAACCGTAATGCTGAGGTCATTAGTTCCCAGCTGAATTCAAATTAATGCTGACATGTACTGTGTTGAACTCAGTGATACTGACCTGAGCTTAGTTCTGGTTTTTATCGGATTAATTGTTAATTTGCTTAGATTTTTTAAAATAAGCATAAGGGAAAAATCTTTGTATGAATTCAAATGGTAACATCTGCCTGACCTGACTGACCAAAACATTGACACGTTACTTTAAAAGATGCGATTTAAGCATCAGCGGCAGAGAAACTGGGACTTTGAATCAATACAGATACAATGCTCCACTTTCATGAAAGTAGAATCAAGATAGCAAACATAAAAAGCAGAGGCAAGCTCATCAAACATTTAATATTCTTCCGTGTGTATTTAAAATTTATTCAAACACTATTTTGCCTTTGTGTGAATTAAACGGGATTGAGCTGAGCAACGCTGAGGATAAGTGCCTTCAGTTCTTTCTAAGCTTTTTTTGTAGAGCGATTATGGGCTGGGCTGGATGAATTATTCCTCAGCTGGATCCAGATGAATCCTAAACATGTCAGTGCACCTCAATTTCCATCTACTTAATTTATGCCAGTGCTATTAAAAAATGATATAAACAAAAAGAAAATGTTCAAACGTTTCTACTCTGTTATGAACCTTTTTTTTTCAAACCAACATTAAAATCCTTGGAAAAACAGTCAAATTGGGTCAAATATGCAATGAAGACACTGCCCTTCTCTCAGCAATGCTTGCTGGTCAGTCTTCAAGAATTATTTTGACTCCACCAAATCTCTAATGAAACTGGAATTAAATTGAAAGCATTTTTAACCCTAGCATGAGCTGCTAATGGGTTTCAGCAGTAGTGTAAACACAGTCTGTTTAGTGGTGATATCACTGCGTGAAGATGTGCGATGAGATGTGTTTTGAGTATTCATTGCTGACAGACATGGCAGACAATGTGTTGAGTCTTTCTACTTTAAAAACATTTTTTGGACAGCTGGTGAAATAGTATTACTGCTCTATTCAGAGATAATGTTGTGTGTGTGTGTGTGTGTGTGTGTGTGTGATTGTCGGTATATTAGTTGTCCTGGGTAGGCACACATTTATTAGTATGTGCACTAATATGTGTGTGCACATGTGGTTTATGTAGCATCTTGTCTTAAACCTTGTATGTTTCCATTAAGTCATGTCTATGAAATCTATATGATAACAGCTGAGTGAAGCCTTACGACATCTAGATCTAAATAATTGCTACAGTATACCTTCTCCCACACACTCCAGTTTCTCCTTTTATGTCAGCTCATTACTGCACAGGTTGATCTTTAGTAGGATGTATCTAAGGAAAATAGTCATCCCGTTGTCACGATAAATACAAGGGAAATGACTCATATGGGAAAACCTATATTTGAATATGTTTACATAGGTGGCCAGGCATTATACACAACTGAAAAAACAGATAGTAGGCGTAGATAGATTTTTAACATCACATTACTTAGAACTGATGTACTAGAGTTGATGTAATGTAAGAAATGAACAATTCATGTAACCATAGGGTGAAGATGTCATGTGCAAAGCAGTGCTTTTCCTAAGTGCTCTTCCATGCAGGAATAATTTTCCAATTATTTCCAGTTATATAATCATTATTACTGTGAAATGAACGACTTCAGACCCTTTTAATATTTTTGTGTCGTTAATATTTCCTTTAGAGCAGCAAAATTGAAAAATACATTGGAAAGACACTCATGATGGGCGAACCAAATGAGGCGTCAAGTCAAAATGTCTTTTTCACTCTAAAGTGTATTGTTGTTCGAAAGCAACATTAAAGATAAGAAAGTAATGAAGCCATCTGAGGCCTCTCAGTGGGCGGTGGAATACTTTCACGGTATAAATTACCTCAGTGAACTTGGGTAATACAATGATTACGTTACTCATTACAATTTTAGCAGATAATCAGTTGCAGAGTATTTTTTTAAATAAATCTTCCACCTGAGTGCATGTGGTTCACTGCAAAGTATAATTGAGTTCCTTTCCTGGCTCCCAGTAAAAGAGTTTTACTCAGTAAAATAAAAGAAGTTGCACTGCCTGTTTTCCATTTAAACACACAGAAAAATCAGCGCACACTAAACCAGATGACTATCTGTTGTCAGTCTCTTCACTGTGATACAAACATGAAAGCTGGGTGGACCGTGACATGTGTCTTGTGGTCATGCCAGATTTAGCTGGCATGACCAATCTGTGATGACACCATTGATGCGAATATGTAAAATGTGAGCAGATGTAGAAGCAATGTGTGTTTTGTATAACAAAGTGTGCAGCTGAGATTCCAGGTAGAGTAGGAGTGATTTAATAATAATGTCTCTGGAGCGTTGGAAAAGAAAAATAAAATACATGAAAAGGACTCTAGTCACACACTTCAATGTGTTCTAACATTATTCATCATAAATTATGGTATTAATAATCCTGGCAGTGACAGGGCTGATGTACTATTGCTGGACTGTTCATCATTAGTGTAAATGAAAGCTTTGATGACTTGTGATCATCTGCTGTTATTGTAGTTGATTTACTTTTTCAGAAGGTTTGTGTAATATTGATATTGTTGTTGCTGCTCTGGGAGGTGATGCATGCTTATTTGCAGCCAGTCCATTCCAGCCATTTCACCCATTCTGCAAACTCTTTATCCCAGGGGCTGAAGTGAAAGTGAAGTTGATGCAAAATGAAATGCCCATGTGAGCCCCTTTATTAGTTAGTTACATGCTTGTAAGTTTGCAATTGCACAAAAATGAAGGATTAGTGGTAATTTATTTTGCTGAAAGGGATCACAAGCGAAGAACCATAAAAACATTGTGCCACAATGGATGGGAATGCTCCAACACTATAAAAGAGATAATTCAAAACATGAAAAGCCTTCACAGAAAACAACTGGCCTCATGAAAATTCGAGCACAAGACAGAACACTGCTGCTCCTCTGCAATACATTTCCCACTAGTTACTCAAACCAGACTAAACTGCCCAAATAAATGGGGTGGTGCATGGCAATGATTTTAATTAGCACTGCCTTTGATATGTGAAAAAGTTCACATCAATAAGCTCCAGCTCTGCAACGTATGAATTTTTGGTTTGTTTGTTTTTTAACATTTCAGTAACTCTTAGCCAAGTGACTGGTCTTAGCCTCAATTAAGGGCTGAGGATAGTCCTGGGATGTGTTCTAGTTTCATGTTTTTAGTCTAAAGAGTATGCTCAGAGTATGCAGTGCTATATGTTCGCACCACAAAATAAAATATAATGTGTAAAAGATTCCCTCACACAGACTAAAGTTTCTCGAGTTTTGAGATTGACACTATTGCCTCGCTGCAATGCAAAACGTAAATGTAGAGGCGCTTCACAGCTCGGAAAAGTGAAAACAGTCTCAAAGTTGTGGTTGACAGTTTGTATGGTGTGACATCTCTGCTGACAGCTCAGAAAACAAAGACATTCAGTCATAAATCCTTGCTGCTGCATTTTTACCAGCTATTTCTCAAGGTTTAGGATTGACAGCGGTAGTTTGCTTGATGTTGATTGTTGCACACTTTATTTCATTTACTATAGCTAGCATTATTATATTTCATACTCATGGACAAAATAGTCCATCATCACAGTGCACTGCTTATACTTATAATATATAATTTAAAGGATTAGTATTTAGTGGACTCATAGAATACACATTGTAAACAGCACTTGGCAGGTGTGAGTGCAGGGTGGTGCGTGGAGTTGCTCAGCAGGCTGCTGTGAGTTTTATTGCATTTCCCAGAGAGAGGAATATGATGTCATCAACATGTGTCTCATCTACAGTTAAGACCCCATTTCCTGGTTTGACAGCTGAGCTGGGGATAAAGAGTTTCTGTTCTCACAATATACTCAAGTATACTCAAAGTCCTTCCTCGCCCTTGCACTCCCACTAGGTGTTTTCTTTTCTCACTCTGACTCTATACAAACTCACACAAGCACACACTCGCTTTTTGCCATATTTCTGAACTCAACTGTGCATCAGATGTTGACATTTCATGACGTTAACACTTTTTATTTCTTTTCCACTTTTATTTATAAAATGAAGCTGTTGAAAATATAGAAAGCATTCATTGTGACTAGTGAGACATCAAACATACATAATAATAATTAATAATTTCTCCCTTTACGACAGAACACTGGCGTCTTACAACAGAGTCTTTACAAGACAAATAATTTAAGGACAAAAGGAACACATCAAAGAAGAAGGGAAACTATGAGGTGCTGGCTTTGTGCACAAGCTTAGGGCAGGCTTGTGAACCACACGCACATTTATACAATCTTTAATATCAAAACAATCATGAAGATCACTCTTCAAAGAATTTCTATTGTGTTTTCATGAATGCTTTGCATCGTATTTCATTCTGCCCCAGTAATGCAGTGAGAATGTGAGATACAGTCGTTGGTGGTATAACAATATTTGTCAAGGACTGAAACCCACAAAAGGGTCACAAGAAGAGTAAACATGTTCAAAAAGTCCTGAAGAAGAAGATGGTGTTTGGGTGGATCATAATGCTGATCCTAATGTCTGTTAGAGATTTAATATAACATGTAGGCAGCACAATGCAAAAAAAGGGCTGCTAATAGAAGTAATTATTTGCTACATATGCACCACAATAACAAAATCCAACATTTTGGTAATAGAAAAAACGCAAAACATATACTAAGCATAGTATTTTTGTAATAGAAGTCCCAATTTGCTAAATTTTAAAATGAAGGTGCCTGTCAACAGCTGTGAAGTATAACAGCCTCTTTGTGTGATGCTGTGTTGCGTCTACAATACTCTGTGAACCAGTTCGTAAAATACTGTACTTAAGTTCAGTGTTAGTGAATGAATGCATAAAGTAATGACATCAAGCAATCAAGCCAAGTAAAGCATGCTTGTTTGTCAGCATCACCAACATATTTTGTTTCTGTTTTTTTTATTTTTTTTAGCAGTTTAAAATTGTTTTAGTTGGAAGTATGATCATATAATGCTTCCTTCGTGGTAAAAACCTCAAAAGTTGTGTTTTTTTTCCCACAAAATCATGTTTATGGAGTGACAGGTGTAACCATGTAGCAAAAACATCCCCTGAAACAGTCCACACTACAGCTGTGGGAATTTACACATCTGTCCATGTGCAATATGCTGCACATTTTATTTGACTTCTTCACTCATCGCTTAAATATGGGTCTTAATCCATTGAAACAGAAAACAGGAGTGCACCACTAGCTACATAAAACAACACTGCTTAAACACAAATTATTTGAGTCTTGCCACTCCTGGTATGAATACATTACAGTATTGAAAACAAAGTTTTTACAAAAACAAATTAAAAATACATACATAAGACTTAAACCTGCATATTAGTAGTGTCTTTTCTGAGATTCAACAGTATCTCCTGCACGGAGCCTTGCAGTTCCTTTGGGCATGTGGAACAAGTGTTATCAGCAGAGGAGTTCATTCACCAGTACAGACTGGTGTCTCTGTTTCTCTGCTGCAAGTTTGCATGTTTGTGTGTGACTGTGTTTTTGCTTCACCCCATTATATAACGTGCAGGTAGGTCGCCTTGGTGTCCACTCCTATTACATTTTTTGCGGTGCATCTGTAAAATCCTGTATCCCTACTTGTCGGGTTCTGTATCACCAAGGAACCCTGAGGACTAAGGTAGCGGTTGCCATAGAGACGAGCCTGACCCATCACTCTCAGCTGTGTTAGGTCTGGTGTTTCCCAGGTAACCGTTGCCCGGGGTGTTGCTATGGTCAGGCATGGCAGCTCCACAGCAACCCCAGGGCGTGTGTAGGTCACAGGGGAGGGGCCCGTTGTGATGCGTGGGGGGTAGGCGATGACAATGACGGGAACCATGATGACAGAAACTAAAGAGGAGTCGTAACTGGTGGATCTGCAGGTGTAGGTGCCACGGTCAAACACTGAGGCTTGTTGCACTGTTAGTGTTCCATCCTCTTGGACTAGGTATCGGCCAGAGTCACCACTCTCACCCCGGGACAGTACCTTGCCACCGGGCATGGCCCATGAGAGGGAGCCCTGGGTGTGTCCATGGGTTTCGGAAGCAACGCAAGGCAGGTGAAGGGTCTCTCCATTAATGATGCTCACCAAGGGAGCTGTTCTTGTGCTCACAACCGGCTCTGAGACAGGGCCAGTTGAGCGGGGTGGAGGATCAACTGGCTGAGGTTCAGCTGGTGAAGATGGGCCTCTGTGTAGAGGTTTTTGAGTCACTAGGATTCTTGGATGAGGCCTCTCAGGCAAGACTGGCCTTAAGCCTAAAAACTGAGCTGAATCCAAAGAAGCTCCTGAGCGAGGCGCCTCAATTAAACCAGCACTTTCCTGCACAGGTCGTTCCACAGCCGGTCCCCTTTGTGGAGATCTGGCCTCCTCCTGTGGCTCAGAGACCTCAAGCTTCACTTGTAGCCTGGTCTCTCCTCTGTCTCCTCTAACCACACAAACCAAGGTCCCTCCATCACTCACCCGCACGCCTCGCAGCTCCAAGGAGCCATTTCGGTGCACAGTGAGTCGGCTGCCATAGTAAGGAGCTGGCAACACACCATTACCAGGCAGAAGCCAGGACAGACGAGGGGGAGGGGAGCCTTGGGAGGGGCATGGCAAAAGAACAGTTTGGCCTTTCACTGCAGATTGCTTCACTGCCATTACCACACCCACAGCTGTGTTAGTAGAGTTTTTAGCACCAACACCACCTACACCAGTACCAATTGAACCACCTCTATTCCTGCTGTTCTCATTGGTCACTCCTATATGGCTACTCCTACTAAACCCATTTCCTCTGAGTGTGCCAGTAGCAGCTCCATTATTAGACACACTGCTGCTAACAACTCCAACATTTCTAGAAATACCACTTATCCTTTCTCTGCTGGTGTTAGCATCATTATTAGCCTTTCCTGCAATGACTTCATTATTAGTAGTCCCAGGATTCCTTTCTACACTATCTCCTCTATCTGTGCTGTGACTGTTACCCACACTATTACTACTACTCATAATGCCAGGTCCGTTTCGATTTATTCCAATGTTATCTGCTATATTCCTACCCACCCCGAAACTGATTACACTGCTACCAAGCTGTGGTGTAATTCCACTGACAGGCCTGTTGATTCCATGTCGACTATCGCTCCTAAGGGCAGGATTAAAGCCACTGGTTGCTGTGTTGATGCCAGTGTTTGGTACAATGTTTCTTAGCCTGCCATTATTATCACTATAGCCATTATTGCTGCTGATATTGCTACCAAGCTTGCTTGTGACTCCATTTGTCGATCCATACTGGATTATACCTGCATTATTAATGCTGCTATGACCATTTCCAGGCCCATTGCTAATACTCCAACCTCTTCCACCCACCTGGCGACCGAGTCCATAGTAAGGAGCCTCCACCTCCATACCCACCACCATGCTCCTCTCACCGGCTGAGTTGCTCGCTCGGCATGTATAGTTTCCTGTGTCACTCGTTTGAGCCAGGCGCACCTCCAGGGTTCCACCCGAAACCACGACAACTCGTTCAGAATAAAATCCAGATCCGAAACTTCGTGGGATCACACGGCGTGTAGGGGAAAGCCACGTCAGTGTGGGGGCAGGGTCTCCTGTAGCCTGGCAGCGAATTTTGGCGGTTGCCCCCTGACGTACTTTGATGATGTAGTAGCTTCTGTCGTCACTGAATGTTGGTGGAGATGTCATCATAACCTTTACTTTGACCTTAAAGGGTTGAATTTGAATGTAAGTAATTAATCGACAACTGAATTATTTTTTTTAGATATGTGTTTTATGTGTAATTATGTGAATAAGTAATACCTAAATTAATAAAATAAATGAATATTCTTAAAGTCCAGTGTGTAGGATTTAGTGGCATTTAGCAGTGTAAAAAATGCAAACACCCTTATCTAGGGCCGGTGTTTGGGTTGTCCCTCCTGGGATACTGTAGTAACACGGTGGACGCAATGGAAGCTAGAAATAAATGGCTCATTATCAGGTAAGAAAAGCATAACGATTCCTATACTATACACTTATGAATACATAGTTATGAATATTATGCCAATAGACCCTCATAAATGTTAAACACTGGAACTTTAAGTCTCCTGGAGAAAATATTTTTCTTACCTTCATGGTGTCTTGACCTCCTTGATTCTCAGCATAACATGTATACTCTCCTTCTTCTCCCATGCCCACTGCTGGAACCAGTAACGTCCCATTGTCAAACACAGTCAGCCTTCTTGCTCGCCCTCCTCTGTCTTCCCCCTGCAACACGCTGTTCACCATGGTTCCATCTGGCAGGCTCCAATGGACAGATGGGTCAGGCAGTCCTGATGCCTGGCAGTCAACCTGCAGGGAACAGGATCCTTACTGCTATCATTTAAAAGTTTTTATGGCTTAGATTTTGATGAAAGCTGAACTGTGTGTTGAAAATGAGGAGTGATACTGCATATTTAGGCTTTTAAGGTTGTATTTAGGTCCTTAAAAAAGAAACGCACAGTAGTGAGCAACCACAAATTTAGATGCCTTCAAAAAACACCATTTAAAGCTCATAAATCTTTAAATTAAATTTAAAATTAAGGGGAACAAATTCCCACAATAATGTCCTCTTTCTTGAATTTCACCCTGCTTGACATTATTTTTCATTGAGCTGTTAAATATTCATGTCTGAAGTACTCCCCTGAAGGCCACTGTTGATGATTCATAACAGACCTGACAGGTCTTTCTTTTCTTTTTGAGTAAAAAAGTATGAAGGGCTTTTTGATCAAAAAACAACCACAGACACAGCTTGAAGCTGTAGAGGTTTTTGGCACCACATCCAGCGATAGAAGACAACACATATCATTGCCTTGAAAAAAAATAAGGCTCTAAAATCTCAGAAGTGGAGGTGCAGGAGATGGACTGTTTCAAATTTTAGGCAAGGTTCATGGAGAAAAATGCCTGCACATCAGATGTATGGATTGAGTGAATAGACTAACTGGCATCATAATAATCATGCTACATTTACCTATTGATTGCTGTTGTTTGTTTATTGAATAAATATCATTATTGGAAGCAAGGGAGAGATAAGAACAGAAATATGATTTGTCATAGCACACCTTTAGTGGTTTTCCAAACAACACCATTCGATTGAGTGGCTGCTTGGGCTCAATCTTGGCAGGCTTGGTAGCCACAGAGACACGCAGGAGGCGGTAATCATCTGCGACCTTGTTGCGTGCGATACAGAGGTAGTCTCCAGCATCCTTCTCTGTTACTGCCTGGATTGACAGGGTGCCATTAGGATACACCTTCAGACGTCGGTCAAAACTGAAATTCAAATGTAGACAAACACGCACCCAAATCACAAAAAGACAGACATATAATGTGACACAATACCAACAGAATTACTAAAATATATAATTATACAACCAGCACATTTTAAGTGATCTTTTTTTTCTCACCTGAAGTGCATGTCCACCAGTTTCCTGCTGGGAGTCCTCCAAATGATGATTGGTGATGGGTTGCCAGTTACAGAGCAGTGGAGCTGCAAAACCCCCCCATAGTGGACAGCAGTGATGGAGGATGATGTAGAGACAATACGGGCTTTACTGAAAGGGGAAACTGGCAAGGGATGCAAAACAGCTGAGATTCTGCTTTTGTCAGAGTTGGAAGATGATGTAACTGTTGTGTTGTTTACGATGCCGGGTAATACTTTGGTGTTATTTGTAGGCACTGTGGAGGGTGGGGAGAGAGGGGAGGGTTTCGTTTTACTGATGTTGGTCAAGTGTGTGGGGGAGGCAGTGACTGTTTTATTGATTTTAGGAGGTGAGTTAGTGGAATCGGGTTGGTGAGGGTAAGAAGATGAGTGAGAAGAGCTGGGGTTGAGCAGCAAGGTTCTGGATCTATCAAAGGGTGATGGACGGGAGAGTCTCGATGAGTTGAGTGGATTTGAGGGATGGCTGGGGATGGACAAAGTTTTGTCTTTATGGAGTGAAGATGAAGGAGATGGTTTTGCAGTAGCAACAGCTTTTGCCCCTTCATTTCTTGCTCCTCCCTCTCGTCTTCCTCCATCAGCCCCCCCTTTAATTTCTACCCTCACTGTCCTCTTAATGGCTCCAACAGCATTACTTGCTGTACACTCGTAATTCCCTGAGTCCTTAGGCCCAACTTTTCGAATATGCAGCGTCCCATTGGGCAAGACAAAAAGGTTGCCATGGAGAAACTGGGATGGACGAACCAGAATCCCATCTGGGATTCTCCAGCGCAGAGTTGGTGGTGGGGCACCTCGAGCAGAGCAGTGAGCATAAACAGGCATCCCTGGAGACAAGAGCAGGTGTTCCTCTCTGGGTTGCTGTATCACCGGGGGCAATGAGGACAAATGTACACGCACAGAAGCACTGGCAGCACCTGCTGAGTTGGAGGCCACGCAGCGATACACTCCTCTGTCACTCGGTAAAGTTACCGAGATATGGAGAGTTCCATTTGTGTCCATATTTATGCGACTGGTGGAGGCGACAGAGGAGGTCAGGACAGAACGATCTGGAAGAACCCAAGAGAGCAGAGGGGTGGGAACACCATCCGCCTGGCACTCCAAGTGCACATCTCCACCCTGATGAATGGTAGCTTCTCTGTAGCTAGCCAGCTGCATCCGAGGAGGGCGGGTCCACACTTCAAGGGTTGCTAGTAATCTATCACGGAAAAGTAAAGCACATAAATACTCAATATAGAAACACATAAAGAAATTTGAAGCATTTCAAATACACATTTAATATGTAAACAAGCCATAAATCTCATATGACACATTTAGAAGAACGCCCAAAGGCATAGAACAAACAGATTTCATACAGAGAGATTTGCACATGACTTTAGGCAGCTAATCAAGTTGATATGTAATTGTGTTTGCTCATGAAAATACCAGCACAACATACATTATACTAATTAAATTGCTGTTTGCCTTAGGCCTATGTAATTAATAGAGAAAATATTATGTCCCATGGTCATTATAACTGAATATACAGTACTATAATATTCATAACAGGTATCAGTAGTCTCACCTGTCGCGACCCAGAAAGCTGTGTGCACTGCAGATGTATGTGCCCCTGTCCTGCAGCTGAACATTCTGGATGACAAGGGTGCCATTTGGCAAGACCTCAAAACGCTGAGCCCTGGAGTGGATTGACATCACTGCTCCTAAGAGAGAGAGAGAGAGAGAGAGAGAGAAGAGAGAAACAGTCAGGCAGACAGACAGACAGGCAGTGAGAGCAAGCAGCAGTAGTGGAGACAGAGTGGGGCAAACAGAGACAAATTGCTAAAGAAAGTTAGCGAATGAGTAAGAGACACAGGAAAGGAGGATCAGGGACATGCCGAGTGGCACAGCGTGAAGTAAAGTCAGTGATGCAGTGCACAAAATGTTCCATTACTTTCTTGCAATATGTTTTTCCCACATGGCAAGTAAGATAAAAGCCTATTGTGCGTATGCCAGTGCGTAATACTGGGTGTTAATGGGTTATATCATCAGTGTAAAATGTATTCATATTCATTCTGTACATACTAAAGCTGACATTGATTTTCGTTCGAATCTGTGACTTCAGAATTTAAATACAAACCTTTATTTATTCTGCAGTCTGCACTGTCTAACTATATAAATGACTATATATTATGTATGTATATGTATAGTCACACATATAACTGACTTCTGGATGAAAGACAAGCATTTCTAGTTTTCCAGCATAATTAAAAATATAGGCCTGGAGCTAGTCCCAGAGAGCAGGTTTACTGACTAATCTGGAACACTTTGCTGTGTTTCATCATACATCAGTCCATGAACCAGACCTGACAGCCCTTTAGGTGGATATTTAACATAAATGTAACTGAAGATAAAACTGAACCCTCATTTATACAGTCATGCATTTCAGGCTATTTCAAATATGTGCATATGTGTGTATGCTGAAATAAATGTGTACTCATTTGCTGCACTGTGTACCTGTGGCAACCTTGGTCCATGTGATGGAGGGCTTCGGCTCTCCTTGAGCTTCACAAGCCAGCCTGGCTGTGCTCTCTGCGGGGAACGACACTGTCCTGATGTGTGGGTCTGCAATCCTCGGTCTGGATCTTACAACTGGGGCCTATGAAAAATATTTAGAAAACAAATTTTAGTGGCCAATAAAGTAATGAATAATTGAATGTATAACTAGAGGACATCTGAGAGCATGGTTCCGCTAATGAAAGTTATTCAACTTCCAAAACTGCAGAATTGGGTTTCTCTTGGAGTTTTTTTTTTATTTTTTTTATTAAAAAGCAAGTTATTGGAGGACCTTTAAGTGCACAATAACTTAATTGCAGTATATTTTAATATTTAAAAAATGAGAATTGTCTAATACCAAAAATACCAAACCTACATTACCACTGCAATGTATTCAACAGATCCTTTTAAGTGTTATCTGTACAACCATTTTGAAGGTGGACGTTAACTTAACTTAACAACTTAAAAACTGAGAGGCACTGACATTAATATGTAAACTCTTCAGTAAAAGTTTTTATAAAAAGTTTGTTACTAGTTTAGTAAGTATTGTTGTGAAATAGGATCACTAACGCAATGTAGCATTACTGTGATCCCAGACTTAAAATCACTGGTGATTTGATCTGCAGAGGCTTGCCAACAGAGCTCAAGAAATTAATTAGCAATTGATTATTTCAAATCCCCTGGGATTAGGCTCTCAAAACACATAATGTTCTTGATTATGGGACATATGTTTTCTATCTCTTCTTTATATCTGGAAAACCATTAAATTGAAGAATTGTCACAAACATCCCTTAGGTTTATTAGCAGGTCATGTGGATACAGATTAGACTATTTTCAGATCTATTGTGCATTTCTGCTAAGCTCCTGCCCAAGGGCTTGCAATGTGTGTGTGTGTGTGTGTGTGTGTGTGTGTGTGTGTGTGTGTGTGTGTGTGTGTGTGTGTGGGTGGGTGTGTGTGTTGTTATTTTCTGGGCCAGCACTCACTTAGAAAAGAAATGTTAATTTGAGTTCCACTTAGCTGACAACAAAGAAAAATAGCTTCATATATATGAACTGCAAACTACATTTAAGAGTGCACTTAAAGAAATGACTAATTGAATGAATGACTTAAAGCAAGGAGTACAAAAATAGGGAAACTTTAAATAAATTAGCAATTAAATTAACAAATAAAGAACAAATTATGGTCCTAGCTTGGCTCTTACTCTTTGTCGTAATGTATGAGGTTGCTTTAAATCCTACATTTTGGGTAAAAGTATCCACAAAATAGCAATAATATGTTATTTCAATTGATTTGAACTTACTACAGGGGCAGCAGGGAGCGAAGGTGAGGGAGGCCTGTTTGGCCTGCTGCTGTGTGAATCGGGAATAGAATTGGCTCCAGGGTTCTTCCAGTCAGTAGGGGATCGACTCTGGTTTGGAGTTCCAGAAACAGGCCCCCCTCTGGGGTCAACTTGACCAATGCTTGGCCTCTCCCTAGATAATACTGTGGTACTTGTTGATGTCATTGTTGTAGTTGTTGTAGAAGGTGCGCTGGATGTAGCTGCCCTTGTAGTGGTTGGAGAGGTTTTGGCTGAGATGGTAATTGTAGTGCTAGTAGTAGGAGTAGTAGTTTTAGTAGTTGTAGCAGTAGTAGTAGTAGTGGGGTTAGGAGTTGTGGGAATAGCTTTGAATAATATTTTCGTACTAGTAGCAGCAGCAGTAGTAATAAAAGTAGTAGAAGGGCTAGTTGAAGAAGTAATAGTGGTAGTGGGAATAGTAGAAGTAAGAAAAGGAGTTGTGGTAGTAGTAGTAGAGGTAAGAGTAGTTGTAGTACTTCTGGTAGTGCTAGATGTTGGAATAATAATGGTAGTTGTAGTAGGCATGATGGAACTTGTAGTCATGGGAGTAATTGTTGTTTCTGTTGCAAGTGTGTCCTCACTAACCGTAGTAGTAGATGTGCTTTCAGCAGAACTAGCAGAATGAGTGTTCTTGAGAGTAGCTGAAGTAGTTGTTGTGATTTGTGCAGTAGTGGTGGCAGTTGTACTGGGGACTGTGGAGGCAGCAATGGAGGAGGGCGGAGAGGTGGAGGAGAGGGACACATATGGTACACCCAACAATTTCCTCTCCAGATCTTCACTGTGTTTGCTTGGGGGTCTATCAACATGTTTGCCTAAGGCTGTGTGTGTTTTTGTGTGTGTCTGTATGCCTTGTGCATGTGTCCTGGCGTGTGTGTCTGGCACATGTGTCTGTGCGATCGCAATATCAGACTGAGTGGGTGCTGGTGTCGGTGTGTTGAAGAGAGTGGACTCTGCAGTGTCTGGGATGTTGGCTGAGTGAGTCATCATGTCTATATGTGTCTGCGTGTGAGAGGGGGATAATGAAGTGAGAGAGGAGGGAGAGGGAGTCAATGAGGGGGAGGCAGATTTTGAAGTGGAGACACCAGGAGTGTTAGAAACAAGGGGAGACAGAGGATTTTGTGCCAAACCACTCCTAATATGGTCACTCTGTGTCAATAAAATAGCTGGAGGTGCTGTTGTTGACGCCAGCAACCACATATCAGTTTGATCTGTGGTAGTGTCAGGTGTTGCAGTCCGTGACCTTGGGTTTATAGAGTCAGGGAGAGGTAGTGGTGGAGTCAAAGGTCGCTCCCTGGGCCTGTTGATGATTCGTCTTCGCTGTCCGATCCTCCTGCGAGAGTTCCAAGGGCTTTGAGGCCGGGAGTTTGGAACCAAATTTGGGAAGAGTCCCTGCTGGGGTTTCTGAGGCCTAATTCTAGATGGGTTGGGGTTTGCTACTCGCTCGTCTCCTTCACGTGGTTCTGGTACAATTTCATTTATTCCTGAGATTGGCCTAGATGTGACTAGTTCTTTCCATGTCTCTGGTTTTGTCACTGTCTCTGTCTGTGGACCTGCTTCATCTGTCTGTATGTGTATATCTGTCTCATTCTCTATCTCGGTCGGTGTTTCTGTTGACCTCACCGTCCCTTTCATTATCTCTGTGTCTGTTTCAGTGTCTATTTCTGTCTCTGTTTGTGTTTGCATTTCGGTGAGAACAGGATGAATGGGTTGTAAGCCCTCCACTTGTAGATCAGCATCATCAATAGATGACCCTTCAGTTTCTGCTTCCATCCCTGCTCCTCTTGCTGTATCATCATCCCCCTTATGTGTTCCTTCAGCTCCACCTTTGCCTCTTCCCACCGGTTTAACTGTGGGCTTTCCTGGTGCGATGGGCTGGCTGTTATTAGTGTGAGCAGTCTTTTGCCGTATTTTAGCCAGGAGGTCAGCCCATTTCTGAGGGTCTATCCTTTGTTTGTTTGTGGTAACTCTGTGTCTGTTCTCAAAGCGGTTTCTTCTCTGGTTAGTGGATGATACAGGCCCTCCTCCTCTTCTCAAGGGGCCTTCTCTGATTGGCCCACGTCTTCTGGGTTTTCCGATTGGATAACGTCTGCTTGGGGAAGGTTGGAGAGGTCTTAGACGCTTCCTATTGCCAATAATAGTTCTCTCTTCTTCTTCCTCTTCATCCCCCGATCCATCCTCCACTTGATTTAGTAATGGAGCTCGTATCTTGGTTGACCTACCAGCGGCTGACTGTGGCCCTCTGGGAAATGAAGTCCTAAGTGGAGGGGGATGTCGTGAATTTAATTCCAGCTGCATGGACAGGGAGTCACTACCATACTGGTTGACCACAATACAGCGGTAATGACCAGAATCCCGCTGAGAAGGGTTAGACAGAGAAAGACTCCCATTTGCATGTATATTGAGCCCACCTGATACAGCTAATCCCCGGCGTACTATGTTTCCATCTGGTAACACCCAACTCATATAAGGCACTGGTGAACCAAAGGCCTTGCAGGACAGACTGATGGGCTCTCCAACTGTTCCAGTGACAGGAGGTCCCACTTGCTCTCCTGAAGGTGGAACAGAGGATTCCTCCACTGCCAGGCGCAGGGGGAGAACATCTACATCTTTGCCTGCTCGGGCTACGCAGTAGTAGATCCCGGCATCTGAGAGCTGCAATTTCTGTAGAAGTAAACCAGAGGCTGAGGCCCTTAGCTTACCATTTGGGCTGCTGTAGGGGGAGATGAGCATGGATCCATCTGGGAGGATCCACTGTACTTTTGGCTTCCCAGAACTTAAAAGAGGGCAGGGTAGCTCCACCTTACTGCCTGCTGCTGCTGTAAGCGCTGTGGTGGTGTGATTTGTTGAAATCAGCACCCATGGGTGAGAGGTAGGGGAAGATGTTAAAGGAAGAGAGGCAGGGTCAGGATGAGCAGTAACTCTTGTTGAGTATATCAGTTGAACTTTGTGTCCATTAGATTGTGCTCTGTTTAGCTGAATGCTAATAGCTGGCTGCAGCAACCATTGTGGTCTGGCTTTAACAGAAGCTTTGACTCCAGTATGATAATATCCATCTGTCTCTGCTGCCTGTCTGTAGCGGTAGGCCAATGCTGGGGGTTTACTCAGCATAATCTCCCTCTCCAGGCGAACCGCAGTCTCACTGTAGTAAGCAAGGATCCTCCAAAGTTTCTCATAGCTCTGTCTCTCCACAGGGCACTCCAGGGAAAGTGACAGAGCAAGCGGGAGAGGAGAAGAAGAGGAGAGGGAGAGATCTGGTGGAGGAGTAATATCCTGGGACTCAGAAGAGTGAGTGATGTTGCAACTCAGATCAACACTGTTCCCCTGTTGGTCAGACAGACCCAGAGAGGCAGAGCCCAAAGGCTCTCTGAAGGATTCACTTGATTGGATTTCACTGATTTCTGGCTCCAAAGGTGTGTCTCTTTCCGGGGATGGGATTACAGGTGAGGTGCACGATAGGTCAGTCTGCTCAAGCAAGCCCTGTCCTTGAAGGGAACTGGGCGAGCCACAGACTGGACACTGTGGGCCACCAGGACATTTTATTAAACCTAATTGACAAATAGAGACAGAGAAAATAATCTCATCAAAAGCAGCCTTTACCATCTCTGGCATATCGACTGTGTTACATCATAGCAACTATACAAACATATTAGTGCACATTTCAGCTATCTACACATATTAGTAGTGTCACATATTAGTCATGCCAGCTCTTCTTAATCATTCATTACCCTTTATATCTCTTACTAATTAGGTATGGTTACTTCATCTACTCATGAATCAGAAATGCGCATCACTTCATTATTACACAGCAATCATTAGCCTATATTTTAGCTGCCTGCACACATCAATGCTGTCATCATGGATTAGTCATGGCAGGTTAAGTCTGGCATATCAATGAGACACATTTCACGGTCCAGCCTTCTTTCACATCTCAATAACAGCCACAAGGCAGACTGGAAGAGATACAGAAAATGGGACGAAACAGAGAAGAGTGTATGATGAAAAGCAGGTGGGGAGATGTCAGAGGTATCAAGATAACAAAACCAGATGTATAAGAAAGTACATCTATCCCATCTGGCTGGATCTGACATATATTACAGTTCTTAGACCGCTTATAGATTGAAAGTATCAACAAATGAGTCTTCTGTTTCCTAATCTATTCCCCATGTTCTTTCTCACCTCTCCTTCTTTTATCTGACTGAATTAATCCAGCTCAAAGGCACAACAAATGATCAACTAAAAAAGCATGTGCATGTGGGAGACAAAACAAGTGAAATCAAATAATATCTTAGCCATAACAGTCACCTGGATGAGCAAGACTCCAAGCGAGAAACCAGCTCATCCTACAGTCACAACTCCATGGATTATCCTGCAGCACAAGAGTCTCCAGCAGGGGCGCTGTCACTAAGGTCTCTCTGAGCAGAGTGGTTAGACTGTTGTTGGACAGGTCTAGGTGTCTACAGAGAAAAGAAAAGATTGAGATGAAGAGGGGGAGGCAGAGCACAGAGGTTGAATCAAAGTCATAAAGGGATGGAGGCATGGATGACATGAGTGGGAGTGGGCAGTGAGAGGTGACAGGTTAGGGGTAAGAAAACCATCCATCATTCTTATCATTTCCATCATCACCTTCATGTTCAGAAGTTATTCCTCTGCAGTGGTAATACAAGTGGATCAGAAAAATGGGTAGAGAGATAATGCGAAAGCTTTAGTGTTTATTTGTCGAAAAATACCAACATTTGAAGTGTTATCTTTTTCATTAGGCTAGGTTTTTTCTTTGAGGAGTCAATGAAGTTTTACATTTTCACCCGATCTGCTGTGTAATGTCACAATTTCACCTAAATCTTGCTATGATTAGCTCATAAATCAACTCAATTCAAATGTGTTGTCAAGATTGCACAGATTTTGGATAGAAGCAATGTGCCCACTTTCTTGGATTTGTGTCCAATAAAACAGTAACATACTTTACAGGCAACAGAAAGTTAACATTCCTTGCTGTCCACACTATAAGAAGCACCAGCAGGGCTGCAGTATATCTGCTTACTGTTAAAACAAAACTTTCAATATATTATAACTTCCCCAACGCCAAAAGTGTTAAAGCTCACCTGAGTGAAGAGAAATAATATGTATTCAGGAGGGACAGTGTGCACAGAGTGTGAGGGTGCAGCTGATGCAGCCTGTTCCCTTGCAGACGGAGCAGCCTGAGGCTAGGCAGCTGGAGCAGGGCCCGGGGGTGGATGTGCTGGAGGAGGTTGTGATCCAAGTACAAACGCAGCAGTGAGGTCAGGCCAGAGAAGGTCAGCGATGAAGAGATCTCTCTCAGCTTGTTATAGCTCAGCTTTAATATCTGTGGGGGTGGAGGAAATGGAGTGAGCAGAAGATAAGAAGGACTAGATGAGCAATCAAATAATAGACATCAAGGCTGATGAAGAAACCAAGTCTATGCCATGATCATAAGTCTGTCACTGGACACCACATGCTTGTAAATTGAATTTATGACAAATGATGTGAGGGGAATTGGCATGATGATGAGGATTTGGGTGAAAAAGACTTTGTCAGCAAAAATGACTGGATGCATGTGTGGATTGAAGAAATATGAGGAAATACTTACAGCAGCACACCATTGCATGAGTAAGAATTTAGAAAGTAGTCAACAGAACATAACCAATTGATATATTCATGGTGTTTATCAGTTCAAAACAGGAAAAACTAAAAGGATATTCTAGCACTGGGGGTCTTCAGCTTTCAAATATGAAATTTAGTGCTTTATCCTCAGCACAAGACTCTAAGGGATCTATTGCTACTCCAATCATATGAGGAACCCACCAAATTTTAGGAGGGCACACCATGAAAACCAGGTTGTGGAATTGTGTTTCTGTGAGTCTTATGATAAATCTGTTCTCCAGGGAGGCTACTTAGCTGGAAGAGTTCCAGCTGCTGACAGATCTAGCACGTGAAGATGTCAGCACATGGAAATATGGATCCCATTATCACACAATGGCAAATATATCAGCATCTGCCTGGGAGATGAAGGGAACAATTGCTTGTTGAGTAATATCACTTCCCCACGGACTGCTAACTCTGCCCTTAGGTTGCTGCTAAAATGTCCAGTGTGTTTCCTGTCACCAAGCAGTGAAAGAATGATGGTACATAAATTATGCATTAGTTGTACAGAAATTAGAAATGTGTTCTGAAAAATGTGAACAGCATCATGTAAACTGTTACATTAATTTGCATTCTGGTTTCACAGATCAAATGTAAAATTAATCCTTTTATAAATCCAGTTATTTTTAACAGTATGACTCCTAAATTTAGCATTTGTCTATGAGGCACCCTCGAAATTGTACCAAACCCTTTTGACAAATATAATATATCTTCATAATCCCTGCATTACTTATGATAAAAACTGAAATTATAATTATAATCAATAATTATATGAAAGTATATCCATATCTCATAGTTATGTAGCTATGCAAACTGTAATCAACTAGTACTACACATGTATAACATTTAAGAGTTGAGCTTTCTGCAACAAAGCAGATTTGAAATAGTGCAGGAGCCCCTGTATAGTCCTCCATGCCTGAGGCTGGAGAGGGATTAAAGTAAAGTTTGTGGAGAGTTGCTGCAGGCTTGATTTTCACATCTGTCTCCTAAAATAAACCTCACCCCCAAAGAGTTAAGGTTAAATATGTGAAGAAACACTGGTTTATTGTCCCCATTAACAGCCATATGATCTATAATCCAGCATGTATAGTTTGGTTTGGCAAAGGACAACTTCAATGTTGGCTGCCGTTAGCTACCTGGGAGACAGGTCTGCTGTAGCAAAACATGAAGCAGCTTCTGTAGCATCAACTCAAAATGTGGTATATGCATCACCTGTCCTAGTAATCAGCCACTGGTTTGGTTTTGAATGGAATTCCTTCTCTTTTCATTCCTATACAGTATTAATGGGTTTAATGTGTGTTGCTGTTGCTCTTCTTCCTGTTTACCTGTAGTGATTTCATATCTCTGAACGCTGCATCTGGAAGATGGTGGAGGTCATTGCTGTGGAGCATCAGAAGCTCTACCTTCTTTAACCCAGCCAGAGAACTGTCATGGATCCCGCTGATGCTGTTGAACCTACATGAGCACAGAAACAGCATCCTCAACTCAATACATCAAAACTCTATGGGTGTGTTTGTAAAATGTGTATGTGCTTACATTCCCTTACCCTAGGTTTATGCGACGTGTGTGTGCAGGCAGGCCAGGAGGTATGGTGAGCAGAGAACGAAAGGTGCAGTGGACTTCGCTGGCCTGGTAGCAGTTACAGCTCCTGGGACAGGCCTGGCCCACAGGCAACTCAAGTGTGAGCACCAGGAGTGTCAGCAGTGCCGCCGGCACACACACACTCCAATACATCTTCACTCCGCAAGAGGAGAAGCTGCACTACGATTATCACTGCCAAAGACAAAAAAGGAAAGTCAAGACTGATGGACAGCAGCAAAGTGCACCAAAGTGACAAGTCCCAAATCCAGATGGGAGACTCTCTCTCTCTTTCTCTTCCTGGCACACACACACACACACACACACACACACACACACACACACACACACACACAAGTCAAGTCAAACAGAAATTTACTCAAGGGGATTTGAAATCTGTGTAACACATGACACTCTCTATCCTTAGACCCACACTAGAGCCACACTGCCACACTGACATTGCACCTGTCTCCAAAAAGGGGGTTCACTGAATGACATATCACCGCATAAATCAAAGCGCGCAGGAGGATTCAACAATATAGAAGTAAAATTAGACCCCACATAAACTCTCCTGCCCCCCACCCCTCCTTTTCTCTATCTCTCTCTCTCTCTTATCAAATCTCACACAAGCGCACGCATGCACTAAAATCATTCAAATCCATCAAACCAACTGTAGAGCGATAGCTGCGAGAGGCTTTTCAACTTGAAGCTGAAATTGAAGTAAATTACGCACTGTATCAAGAGGCTTCTGAGAAAAATAGATCATTGTAAGGCATAGTCATGGTTGATTAGAGCATACCTTGAAATCTTTTGGTCCGGAGGAGAGAGTTATTTCACGGAATTATTCATTTTGCCCATCAAACTCTGATTTTAATCCAACTTCACGGCTCGGAAATGTGGTATGCAATTAACCAGTTTATTCACCCATAAACTCCGAGATTGTTGAATTGAGAAGAAGATCCCCCAAAAAAGCTGTCACATTAGATGTCACTGAAGAGAGCGCGGAAAAAAACATGAAAAATAGTTACACTTTTGTCAACTTCGCACAACAGCAGCAAAATGCTTTTAGTAACATCCAACAGGTTTTCTTCTGCGTCTTCTGGAAAGAAAAGTAGCGCTGGAAGCGGCAGGCGGACTATTTGCAAACGCGTCTGGCGCTGCGTGAATGTGCGTGTGTGTGTGTGTGTGTGTGGATGGCAGTGTATGTGTGTGAGCGTGTATTTGAGCTTAGGAAAGGGGACTGGACTGGAGTGAACTTTGAGTGACGCTCCGGCAGAGGGGTTTGTCCAAGGAGGGGCTTTCTGGAAACAGAGGTAACAAGTTACTGCGCTTTCAAGCTGCATGTAGGCCACAGAAGTAGACATCTTCCTACACCATCCGCCTCAACTGTTGCAAAACTCCTTTTATAACTTCTCTTCTCACTCTATCTCCATCTATTTCGTGAATCAATTGCGGTAAGGTTGTGTATTCCCGTAAATAGTTGGCACGTTCTCTTACTTTTATAATATATTTTTTTTATCTTTTTCTCACATTCCGTGGAAGCTGCAGTAGGGCTTTCGCAAGGATTTCTGGAAAACTGAGGTTGAATCTATCCCACAGACTCCCACCCAGCCTTACAGGCATCATTTTACCAGCCATATAAAAAGTCAAATGAAACTTCATGATTATTAGTCATTCATTAAACTTTTACGTAATATATTTAACTTTTATAACTTTATGCATTATCGTCCAAAAGCTGTTTTAATCTTCTTTTCCACACTGTCAGGACAAAATTATGCTGTTTGATTTAATTGAATTTAATTATTTCTGTGGGCTTAATATATTTCTTGATCAAAGATTTTGAACCTAAAAAACATTCGACCGAACCTCATGTCACCCTCTTCAGTTTGTTAAAACCTCAGAATTCCCAGAAATAACAGAGCGGACATGAACTGTATCATCAATGTAAGCTATGTGATTCTATAGGTTGCAGTATGATGCAAAAAAACATAGTTTTAACAAGAAAGTGTGGTGTTTGGAGCTCCAGCTATCTCCATTTGACCCTGTTCAGTTCAAGGAACAGTGGGAGAAGGAAGCCCACAAATACTGGACTCCATTAGTTCCAGATAGTTTAAATATGGGTTAGGGCAACTAAATAAGGGATTGTCCTCTCTTTCGTGTGATCTCAGATTCTCAGGCACCCCATAATGATCACACCTCCTTCTGAGAGACTTAGTGAAGGGGGAACAAAAATAGACTGATGCTCCTCAGCTGTTCTCTCCGGTAAGCACAGTAACCCCCACCCACCATCCTTTAAGGGCCTGTCTTTGTATGTATTTGTGCGTAAGTCCGCGACCTCCTCCACATAACACTGGTTTGTTTGCATAGAACATTCCCATTATGTCCCATATACATAATAATCTCAGTTTAAATCTATTCACACATGAGCTGTCCCAGTAAAAGAAGGAGGTTTTTTTTCCTAATCACCGCAGGGGGCAGCAGTGCTAGAGAGCAACAGCAGCAGATGTGAGAATAGGGTCATCGCTGAATTCTCACATCAGCTGCCTGAATAATGGATTGTAAAATTAATCTTGAATGACTGTTTATCCCCCCAGCTTGGCAGTGAACATCCGTATATATCTTTGAAGATGTCAGTTGATGCTGTACAATCACCAGTAAATTTCTCTCTGATGATTTTCAACACATGACCCAATCTTCACCACCCTGTAACCCTTGTCTCTGCAGGCAATGTTGGTCTGCGAGGGCTTAATAGCTCTCATGCTGCACTGATTCCCTGTAGCTGTGAAAAGCATTAGGCCCAATCCCAATTCACTTCATTACAATACTCATCATTGTATTGGAATGTATTGGACTATAATAAATGAATCACTGTCTGTCTGACTGGAAGGAACCAAAGACATAATGTAATATCAATGGCTCTTTGGGGGAGGTGGTGGAAGAAGTATTCAGATCCTTTACTTGAGTAAAAGTACTTAAACCACACTGTGAAAATACTCCACTGCAAGTAAAAGTCCTGAATTCAAGTATGTAAGTATTAACAGCTAAATGTAAAGTAAGTAAAAGTACTAATTCTGTCAGTATTGGGTTGTTTAATCTACAGCAATGCATCATATTGCATAAGATCATCATATGTTTGTAGTGTTGCTGTCCTGTGAGAACCAGGTATCTCTAAAAAGTCCACTTTTTCATTAGTTCAGATTAACAGCCCTGTTTATTAGTAAAAATGGACAGACTTATGTCCATAAGACAATGAGTAAATGGCTTACTTGCTGACTTACTTTCACTTTTTAAACTTAGTCTCACTTAACACTTGTGACTTACTGTACAAATTACAGCCCAATAATAGGTAAAGTTTCAGTGTGACTCTCTATGTCTGCCAACCAGACTCTTCCACTGAGATTTCAAAAAGTACACCGGTCATCAGCGCTCTCTATCTTTTTGTCTCTGGGGTTTGGTGCTATCTAGGTCAGCTAATGGAGTGCTGAGTCATGAATTCAGGAAGTAAACAACTCAGTGCCAAGATGAGACCAGCTTGCTGATACATAATTTCAAATCATGTGTATTATGTATTCTTTTTCATCTAGCTTTGATGTGTGAAAAAAGTCCTGGCTAAAAAATCATTGCATTCCATTAACTTACGTTTGTCTCCCAGCGCTCGTCTTTGCATTATTGAACTTGGGTGCAATGTGTTTCTTTCTTTACTGTTTTGGCTCTTTTCTTTAATTACAGTACATTTTGTATCTGTTCTCCTTGTGTCAGTAAAGATCAATTAAAAATAGTGGAGGGAGAGGAGGGAAAGCTCAAGGAATTTGTATTAGTTGGACAGAAGTATTACATAATCTCTCAGTATAAAACATTGTTGTTGTTATTATAGTGCTTTACTTATTTATCTTGGAGTTCACATAGTTTACCCTGCAAAAAATAAAAAAGAGAAAAGAGAAATAATCATTATAAACATTCACACCCCTGTGCACGGTCTCCTGTCTGTCAAGGTCACTCCAAAAAAGTGAAATCAGGAATAGAGGGATCAGAAGGGGCAGGAATCCTTAGAGGAACCAAGACATTTATGTCCTTCATGACCTCAGGGCTCCAAGCAGGTTGAGGCTGTGGGCTCATAAAGTGCTGGTTAAAGGCAAGAACAGTTTGTCCAGCACAGCATTCTTGAATGGTTTTGAATGTGATAACCGCACACTAAACTCTTGGTGAAAGTCATAGTTGTTATTACGACTAAAACGCATAGCTTGAAGCCTGGCAAAATGGATTCTCGTGATCTCACGAGTCCAGCGGCCTTGCATGGTTAATGTTTAGACACTAAAAGCACTTGGGTAAGTTAAGGAAAGATCATGGTGTTTAAAATAATGAACATTTCAAATAATGAATGTTTACTTTATTAACATTTAACCTCAAATCACAATCTTTCTCTAAACATCACTTGGCAATAATTACAATTAACGGTTTTCAATTCTGACAACATTGCATACATTAACTTTGGCTAACTCTGTCTCTCACTTCTTCAACGACTTTGAAGGCAAGGTGTTCTCTCGGAGGGCACACTGGGGCAGCCGGACGAGGACCTTGTGGTCTATTATTGATTTGAGGCTCCAGCCCTCCATGGGGTCAAGGCTTGTCTGGCCAAATGAGAGCCTGGAGTTTAACAGTCGAGTGGGCGGGTGTGGCAGAGATCCATGGGCTGATGGTTGGATGGCCACAAGGACTTTTTTTTTTACAATGTGCTAGCTTTATTCTCTGTTAGACATTAAGTTATATAGATGGCTAGCTGCATGGGGGGAGGCTTTGTGGTCATAGCCTCATTCTAGCAATTATTCTAAGCAAACAGTCTTACCACTGCTGTGTTCTATGATATTAAGTTCTAAGATTATATTTTTAGGACTATATAGAGAGAGAGAGAGCATGATTAAAATGCAAGGCCATGTATATGTGTGCATAAAGAACTGCCAGTAATCATAATTCACACAGAGTATAGTTTTCATTTGAATGATGGGTACTTGTACTTGTGCAATGTGCAGTGTTCACATTGCACTGAAGCCATATAAGGACTTGGATCTTTGGTCATTGTCTGGCGGTCACCATGGACAGACAGAATCTGTGATGTGAGTGAACAATTATGGGGAAGAACAACAATAGGCTTTGGTTAGAAGGAGAAAAATTGGGGCGCTTGGATAGCTCACCTTGTAGATCTGGCACCCCATGTACCAAGGCTGAGCCCTTGCTGCAGCGACCCAGGCTTCGATCCGACCTGGGGCCCTATGCTGCGTGTCATCCCCTCTCTCAACGCCCTTTCCTGTCTGTCTTCAACTGTCTTATCCAATAAAGGGGGAAAGCCCGGAAAACAATATTTAAAAAAGGAGGAGAGAAATATGTTATGTGAGGACCTGCTATGTTATATTGTGTTGCATACAGGGCACTGGTCCTATATTGAATAGTGTCATTTTGTGAACAGTCACAGGTTTGATCCTCACTGTACTGTATAGTAATGCAGTATAGATTGCTGGACAATATATGCTTCACTGAATAAAAGTAGTATGAAGACCATCTATTTTATAAGTGAAAATGTCCAATGCAAATAAGCTTATTTTTAGAATTTGCTGAATCAAATGGCACTGTGTGGATCCTAGTGGAATTCAATAGAATTCGATATACCAGACTAAAGTACTTAAAATTAACATATTTGCTTGCAGTGCTGACTGGAGAAGAAGATGGGTGTGAGGTGAGCATTTACAAAGAAACATAGAACAGCTAAACATCCATTTTAATAAAAAAAAAAAAAACATATGTACCAGCCCAATAAAAGGTGGTGTCGTGTTGTTACCTATAATCCAGGAACTAACGCAATGAAAAGTCCTCTGCTGTAAGTGCATATGCTAGCTGGCTGGGTGGCTTAGCAATTAGAGAGAACATTTTACAACCGGAAGATTAAAGAGAGCAAAAACAAATCCTACAGAAGTGCCATTTAGCTTGACTCTGGATCTCTACCAGGGATTTAGTTTCCTGTAGATCTGTATCTGTAAGAATTATCACTATGGTGTATTTGTCTATGGGAGTTATTTATGTCATCACTAAAGAAAATCTCACACATAGACATCAAAGAAATAGTCATAACTTGGACGCCCTGAGCTTTTGACCCTCAGGGCAGAGGAGAGAGGAGGAAAAAGACTGAACAGTTTAAGAAAAATGGAGTGGAGAATGTTAAGAGGGGTCCATCAGTGAGCTGAAGGTCTATTATCTGCAGATGGAGCCATTATATATAAGAAGGCAACAGTAAATTGCTGCCACAATATCGCTCCACCCTCAGGAAGAAATATTTTTTTGATTTGAATTTTGTAAAAGCAACAGAAAGCATAAGGAAAGATCTGGCAACCAGTTGTTTTCAGGATTGTGTTGCAATTGTCTAGTTCAGTTGTAATATTTGAAAGTGTAAATAAAAGATTTAAGAGTTGGATTCCCTCTGGGACCACCAGTACTGAAAAATTATAAATCAATTGCAGCGCAGTTGTTCTGGATAAGCAAAGAATGTCCTTCAATTGTTACAAATTAAACCCGAGACTCTTAACAGTCTTTGTGGTTATGGTTGCGTCCTCATGTCCTTGGAGTTATACTTCAGGGAGAATAGAGGGATCATTGAAAGTGAAGAGAGAGACATGGACATGGGTAGAAATGTGGATATGACAGTGTAGCTAAAAGGAGGTTTGATGCAAGGACAGAAAGACAGATTCAAAAGTCCAGGCCTGGTTAGAGTAAAGGAAGGAGAGAGCTGATGAAGAGAGAGAGACAGAGGGGGCGGCGGAGGGTCCTGACAAGGGCTGATGAAGCCAATAAGTAGGAGTGTGGTCAAGAGAGGTGGGGGCTGCTGTGTGGTGATCCCGGAGGCATGACGTCTGGTGGCCTGCGGTCCTTTACATATGCGCCTCATAACAGGGGCTTTAAATCAGCATGAAACACGAACACACACAAAGTGTCACACAGAAAATACCAATAACAAAAGCTCAGGTGGGACATTCCTTTTCTTTTCTCCATCACAGCTTTCTGTTTTTTCACCCCTTGCTCTGGTTTTCTGTCGCTCTGCTCTTCCTTCTCCTTCAACTGTTTCTGCAGCGACAGCTCATTAGCAGGATTACACATGATTTCATTATATTCTGACAGAGACAAACAACATAAATAACTTAATAATGTGTTAACTCACCCTAATTAGACCCATGAATTACTCAAGGCCACTTTATAAAAGATGACTTAATTCCACGCTGTATTTGCGGGTTTCCATATGCCTACATAGAGCAGATTATTTATAATTTTTAACAAAACTAGTTCAAGTTAGTTTTTTATTTTTATTGTCATATAATATGGCATACAAAAAACAGTGCAAAAACCAACCATCAACCAATCATGTAATCATCTCTTATATGATTGAGATTTCTCCATTACCCCAGCAGTCACATTTTAATGTCGTGTCAATTGTTCAGTTATGATTTTATAAATTTACAGTGTCAGAGATTGTCAGAGACAGTAGTTGTAAATCGTGCAACCACAGCTAAGCTAAGCTAACAGGATGCTTCCTTCATATTGAATGGAATGAGACTGGTATCGTCTCCTCCAATTTTGGACAAGACAGCAAAGCGTATTTTCCTACTTGCTACTCCACCTACGCTTTTGAGTTTATGTCTTCAGACACCCTTTTTACCCATACAAAACATATTTTTTAAGTCTTGAGGATTTTCTCACAATAGGACTCAAAAAGTGTTTCTTCATAAGAGACCCCAAATTCCTCAGAGGCCTGGTTCTCCGTTTCCTGCTGTGGCCTCTCACAGATAAGCACAGCAGTACTTTTTTACTGAAACAAATTTCCCCAGTTTTCCTTGAAACAGTTGAGAATCCCCCGGTCTAAACAAACAACGGCTAAGGTGATTCTTTTTAATGGTCTTATATTTTGCCGTGACTCTATCTTGGCTGTAGCTATTTAGACAGTCAATTACCCCAATTGGTGCAGTTCAGTGTTCAGGTCCATAAAGTCCATTCACATGGAGGTGTGAGTAAGCTGTCGTGCAAACTAGTTCAAACACTTGAGGCTTTTTAGAGGTTTTCTCAGCTCCATTGAATCCCTAGGGTCTTGTTTCCCATAGTACTCATAGCTTGAGGCTAAACTGAAAATGCAAGATTCCTTTAACTATTTAGCTTGAAAGCTGACAGTCAAGACTCTGAGAAAAAAAACTATAAACCAGAAATTTCACTTGGACTGTAATTAGCTCTGACATGGTGTAATTAGGTCAAACTGGTTCAAATACTAGTAGAGAAGATTTGAGTTGTCTGTTTTGTTGTCCAACATGGAATTAATTTTGCTCCATCAAAGTAAAATGCCAAATTTTTAATTGCTGCAAAAGAAGAAATGTGGTACTTTGTTGATGCTCCAAGGAAAATAATGTTTTCTGTACTGCAATCTCTCCAGTGCAGCCAGTGGACTGTTTAGTGATGAATATGACCACCACAGTGGGTGTTTGCTGACATGGGGTATAAACCTAGGTCATCTGGTTTAAGGGCAGTCTTCCTAAAGAGTACTCTACTCTAAATTCTAGCCATATATTTGTAACAACGTGTACAACATGTTGAACTAAATCCGGCATCAGAATTGGTTACAATATGTATTCAGGAATGTTGAATATCGGGTCTCTGAAAATGACAAAATTAAACTAGGTCATAGTTTGTCCAATAAACAAATTCTGGCTTGAAAACACAATTTAAGGCTGAGTGGCAAACACCTATCTAAAATAGGAAAGAAATGGCATTTCACAGCTTGCCACAGTAATTTAGCTGGTTTACGTAAGAGTGGTAAAAATGGCAGCCAGCCGACCGACCCAGAGAAAGGATTTGGATTGGCTCAGCTAGGTTATATATGAGCACAGTCTCTCAGAGCTGTCCCATTGTATTATATGACACAGACAGCTGGGATAAAAAGAAAACAACATAAATATCATAATGATGGAATATGAGATTAATGAAACACTTCAGGGACATGACACTGTCAGGCTGAGAAAACATGTCCTCTGGAGAATGACAGGGACTAATTTAGACCTAGACTATGTAAAGGAGAGGTTTCTCAGTGTCACAAGTGGTTTTATGAAAATAAAACTTACCACCAGTTCACATTTACACACCAATACACACAACCAGCAGCATGAACTGCCAGAGCACTGCTACTCACACAGACACACACTGAAAGGCTTTTCCTTTTGGGACACACTTTTTATCTTTTTTCTTCTTCTCTCATACATAGATCTAGAAAGGGATTCACGTCAACACTTGCACAAAGGCACCAGAGCAGACACATTTTCTGCCCTGCAGGTCAGACAGACAGAATCTGTAATTATCTCAGTGGAATACTCTGACTTTTGCATTGAACCTTCACACAAGAAAGTAGACCTTCTTATGTAATGGCTAGTCTTGCTCAGAAAGTGTTGAAAACGCTAATTAAACTAATTTCTGAGTGTCACACAGATGTAGCTCACCTATTAGTCTCCTGATGAGGTTTATTGCATAATACAAGGCTGGCATGCCGTCACTACAGTATTTATCCTGCACTTGTAAAGAGGCAAATGAGCAACAACATGGATTCTGCTCCATGACCTGGTCTACATTCTGCCTCATCTTTAGAATATGGTCTATCTGACCATCTACATAATGTAGTGCTCATAGTTTTTTCAGACATCCAGACAATAATTTGGGAGTAGTAGTCAGTATGTCACATATACAGACACTTGCTGGATTTACATAATAACTTTCATTATCCATATTTGCCCTTGTTGTAGCCAGCATAACCAGGATTAAAGCAGAATTAATGCACAGAATTGGGAACAACATGTTTATTTACAGACTTTGTATGACAACAAGCACTGCAAACAGTGTACAGTACAGTGTGTACACTAGCCAGTAAGAAGGAAGGACTACCCACAAATTAAAACAAAAGAAATTGAGTTGTAAATTTTATTTGTCTGCAAGATGAGCAAGAAATGAAACTAAATTTGTGATTTTTTTGTTGTTTTTTTCCTTCTGGGCATCATGAATGTCTGCACAAAACTTCATGGAAATGTAATTGTTGTTGAGATATTCCAGTGTGGACCAAACAGGCAGGCCAAAGTGGTGTAATCATAGCTTAACATAATGTTTTTTCATTTAAATTTAACTAAGTTTGGAGGAGACCCAAAAAGGTAGTTTGACTTTGTTCTTCTAGTGTGTGTTGAGGGTTTGTAAACAATTCATTTGTTTGAACCGCTGCTAGGGCGTTTCTGCCATTAGGGAGCTGAAGAAGTCAACTTAATTCTGTTCTGGTAGAAATATGATCCTTCATCTCCTACAAGAGCTTGTCCTTTGAATTAGCTCTAAGTGTGACTGAGATGAAGGAAGCTGATTAAACTCAGTCTGGTGGAAATACTATCCTTCATACACTTCAAGAGCTTGTATTTCTAATTAGTTCAGACGATAAGTTGGTCATCTATCATTCTGGCGGGCGCTGCACTTGGGTTAAGTTCAAGGCAGGAAAGTGAATCACCCTGTGAGGAAGTTACTGACTTTGCCAGTATTATTAAAACCTGTGACACATTTCACACATTATCAGGATAAGAGGTTGCTTCTAAATAAACTAAAAATATATAGGTTTGTATTAGTTGCAGAGACTTCACCGCTAGATGCCACTAAATCCTACATACTGGACCTTTAAAACTGCTATAATCAATATTTTTATATTAACAATAGATCATGTGAAAAGCATCACTTGTAGTGATGATCCTGTTAAAGGTTCTCACCTCTGCAGAGCAATTTAGCGTCTTTAAGCTCGTTGTTTTGGTTTTCTGGCCTGTAATTGCTACTGTTTCGGTTCAGTGTCACTGCTCTCATTAGTGTAGTTTCCAGCCAGGCAAAAAAAGCTGAAAAAAACCTTCCATTCCTCTACATGCAGCAAGTTAGCAAGTTAATTAAAGTAATGTAGTGGAGCATTGTGCAGCTAAAGAGCCAAACAATTCAATTCAGTTAGATTTTTATAGGAGTTGGTGGAGAACAAAAACAGAGCTAAAAGAAGAGTAAATAATGGACTTACATGTAGGTGGCCACAAACATATCTACAAATGAATGCTAAATGTTCACAAATAAGCTGAATATATCAGTGTTGTGTTCAAGGCTTATTTCCGCTGCCCCCAAGTGGCCAAAACATTAACTAATGCAGGTATAAGTTTTAAAGATGATGATACAGATGATTGTGAGGCTTCTGGTGGTTTCCTGCATCCCTTCTAAGGGAAGAAAAGGCTTTCTGGAGTCTTGGTTTTCCCAAAACTAGAACTGGAACTTTAATCTCACACAGCTTTCCTGGGTAGAAAAAGGTGTGTTAGAAAGGTGTTGCTACTCACTGATCACTTTGAAGTTTGTGTTTCTCCCTTCAACTTCAAAAATGTTTGATAGATGTAAAAATACAGTCAGTATTCAAATTTACCAAGCTTAACTCATTGCCCCTGATGGCAATGAGTTAAGCTTGGTAAATTTGTTGTCACTGATTAAATTGAATTAACTGCACATTCCTCAAATACCAGAAATACATAAAATAACAACTCAGACGTACACATACATACATTCAGTCTGTAGATGTCTACAAAAATAGTTACTGTGCACGGAACTACAAAGCCAGACAAATATTACTTGCAGTCACACAGTTTTGCCAACAGAGCAGCTCTGATCTGGAAATATATTGTAGGAGTATCCTGGAAGGATTCAGTGACAAGCATGTGAATATGTGGCTTTAGAGGTTTGAAATATGACATCATCAAAAAGGACTTTTGAGATACTTTTTTTTAAAAGACCTAAACAGAAGTTTTATGCTTTTTACAGCCAAGATACACTGCTGGAAATCATTCTGTTCACCTTTAAAGTCGATGATAAACATTTCAATATTGGAAAAAAAATGCAACTGTGATGATCCCAGTGGCAAAATAAATTATGGCAACAGCAGAGAACATGATTCAGTTGAGGCTGTGACATGCCATTTGGCTTCAGAACAAAGTCTTAAATTGAGAATTTTTAAATAGAAAAATCCTCTTTCTATGGTTCCACGAGCTCACATCTTATTACAATAACCATTTCAATTCTGGATTCTCTTTTGGGGTGCAACATCTGTCTATGGACTAAAGATAAAAAGTAGCATTCCGGTGCATTTGCATGAATGTTAATTACTCTGCCATCTGCTAAGCCAAGAATAAGAAGAGAATATTGAACAGATGTAATTATTGAAAACAAATAAATAATTAATGGCTAAGCTTCTTTGACAGGTAGTTCTGTAAGTGAGATCCTGAGGTAAGGACCATAGAGTCCTCATTAAAACAGCTCCCTGCTTTAATAACTCACGCTATTCTCTGTCCTGAGGAGAATAATATGTACTCTGAATGATGACAGTCCAACAGTAGCATGATGTGTTACTGCTATTAGACCTCGCCTAAATCCTTGTGCCCTGTTTCATTCCTTCTACTCCACCCAATACCTCATTCCTTGTCTTTTCTCCTTTCTGCTGCACAGCTTTCATTACAGTAAAGACAGTGTGCGTGTGTGTGTGTGTGTGTGTGTGTGTGTGTGTGTGTGTGTGTGTGTGTGTGTGTGTGTGTGTGTGCTCTTGTCGTTGTGTCTCAGCCCGTCTCCAGATGTCAGGGGGCAGGAGGGCTGCAGATGGTCGTCATTCCCCTCTGACAGCGACAGGAAGAGAGAGATTGAGAGAAGCAGTGAAAAAGAGAGCAAGAGAGAGACAGAGAGAGAGAGAGAAAGAAAAGATAAATGGAGCATGTGAGGAACAGAAGGACAGAGAGAGAGAGAGCGATAAAAGCCAAATAAAAGAGAGTTTCTCTCGTCCCGACAGTGGCATTATTGCTAACACTCCACTCTGCTTGAGGGGACGTTCTGTACAGGGAAACTGATGGAGTGAAAACACATCAGAAATGTGTTCCTTACACTTGTAACCGTGCTTTAGAAAGTTAACACTGCTTTGCTCACAGGCAAAACTTACATTTCTACTTTAGTTCATATTCAAACTCCACTCAAAGTATTTCATGTGAAGTCCCAACTTAATAATTAAAATATTTACACTTGTTTTGCTCATTTTAAAAAGAGTTTAATTTGTACAGCAGCGTGTTTATTTCATATTGACACAAATCACAGAAAAAATCATGCAAACAGCGTAATAATGTGACTAAAAAAACAAATTATGTCTTTTAACACAGCATGTGCAGTTTGTATTTGCCTTTTCATTATAAAGACGGCAGGCCATCACAAAGGGAATCTCAAGCTGTACTCAAAAACAGAAATTCTATCTATCTATCTATCTATCTATCTATCTATCTATCTATCTATCTATCTATCTATCTATCTATCTATCTATCTATCTATCTATCTATCTATCTATCTAAAACAATGCTTTTGCATCTACAGGTAGTGAACATGATGATCCTGTATGTACGTATGACTCTTATTAAATGGGAGAAATGTCCTTGAGCACATGAAGAAAAACAGACAGAAAGCTTTAATGAATGAGTAAATTACCATACAGAATATTCTTTGATGTGAACGTTGGGGTATGGAGAGGAGGAGGACTGAGGAATGTTGGATTGGGCAGAAAGAGGAAAGGGAGGACTGGAAAGATGAAGAGAAGGTTAATGAGGAGTCTGACGCCCTAGGGAACCTTTTCTTGGCTCCAGACATACATACAAATGCACACATACACACACGCACACCTAAACGCTGTGGTAAAACCACAGTAAAAGCTGTTAACCTATAGCTTAGCTTATCAACAGGCCAACAACACAGGAAGGCTGCCTCATTAACACACTTAAATATACTCACAGCACAGTAACAAGACAACAGGCACTTTTGTGAAATGAAAACAAACCTACAAGCAAAACATGCAATGGCTCTATGACATAGAAAGCAATCACGCACATATAAATAACAATTCCCAAAGCCCGCTGCCTGGATGAAACTTCATAAATAAAGAAGAGGTTACATTTCGATGTGCTGCTGGTTTGGCTTACAGCAGTTTTTCAGCAGACTTGAACCCAGTGGGGTGTTTGGTTGTGATGAAGAACTAAACTACAAAGAAGTAATATTTCTGAAAACACCCTCCAAAGCATATACATTTGAAAACACTGCTCTCACTCTCTAGTGTGGACAAAAAGATGGCACTTACTGAAAATGAAGCTATATGATGTGAAGTGTTTTTTCTGCTGTTCTAAAGAGTGGCCCAAAACAGCTCATATTGTGTTTCTGTATTTGTAGCATGTTTCTTTATGCTGCATATGTAATGTCAAATTAGATGATTTGCCAAAGAGGTGTTGTTTCCAGTGCTGTTTGCTAGTCTGTCAGTCAGCAGGATCAATTTTGGAGCAGATCCAAAGCGCTGGGTGATCAAAACGGGTGTCTATGACAAAATAACGTAAATTTGTACGATTAGCCAGCTATGCGGAGTTGAGAACGCAAGTAGGGTTTAAATTTCTCTCACATCCTTTTTTCATTCTTTATGCCACTATTTATTTAAGTTCTGTGTGTACAAACAAGTACAGCACTATGTTAAATATAAAAAAATATGCACTATTATCTATAATATTTAAATGATTATTGCGTCTTGTCAATTTGCACTGCCTTCAGGTATGTCGGTTCAGAACAACTTTAAACACTTTTGCTGTAATTATTTCATGTAAGTATGGGTGGCAAACCTTTAGGAGGAGAACTTTCAATCCATAAACAGCACTTCAAGAATTTTCTACCTGCCAGTGTTTTTGTCAGATATCTCACAGTAATATAACAAAGAGCATATCTGAAGAAGTCAAGATGAAGAGTCATTGCTTTGTAGTTCACCTTGCAAATTTAATTTTTCATTGGTTCTATTTAAACTCCTCGCTGCATTCCCAGGACCTTTGATCATCACTGATTGTCTCCTTTCCGTCCTCAGCTCTTTCCTCCAAGCTAAATAATAAAGACTTCACTCCGTAAGCTGCATTCAAAGGCAGAGTGTGAAGTGAGTGTGTGTCAAATGTCACTGGGCACAGTGGGTTTGTGTCTGTGTGTGTTTTGGTTGAGGGCATGCTCTGTAATCTTTGACCAGCTGGAGTGGAGAGAGGAGTGTTTCAGCATTGTGGTGTGAAATGATCACTGCCACACACACATAAGCATCATTCACGCTGCACAGTCTCTGTTTGACCTTTCCGCTAAAAAGCAAAAGCAAACAGACCCACAAAGTAAATATAGAGGTTGATGAGGTGTAGAAATGGTAATACAGACCATATAAAACCAAACCAAACCAGTGGTTAACAGGATTTTTGGAGCTGAGGCACATTTTGGCAAAACAAAGAATTTCCTCAGCTGAAGGCACAAATAAATGTTTTCTTGAACGGGAACCAGCAAATTCAGTTTACTTGGCCTAAATCCTTTGACACTGGGAAAAAAAACCATTGCCATTAAACCCTGTTCAAGTGAGTGCAAATTTTTGTGTTGGATATTATTTTAGCAAAAATCACAAGGGACAGTTGAGCATGCACAACTGGCAAGCCAACAGTGAATCGCTGATGTGGACAAAACATTTAAATTCAATTTGAGTTCGGTTAAACATTATTATACTCCTCTGGGCTAAGATAATAACCAATGTCCAGACAGGGTTCTTCCGACAACAACCAACTGGAGAGAGAAAGAGAGAGATAGATGAATAACATAGCGTAAGTCCATTAACACGTAGATATATCTTTAATCAGTTCAGATGAGTGTCTTCAAACCATTTTTGAAGGGCTTTTGTTGCACTGGTATTCTGGATAGAGTGATGTGCTGTTTGAAATCATCAAATGTGACAGGGGATTTTGCTGCCAGAGCCCATAGCAATTCCAAGATCCTCTGATGCTGGCGAGCCATTGAGAGGGAAGTGGATTTGGACGACATGCAAGAGAATGACCAGGAACTGGAAGAACAACACGGAAAGAGGTTTAGTGGAGAAAGAGAGCATGATAGAGAGTTGAAAGAATGAGAAGCTTGAAGACAAGGATGAAAAGGAAGGTCGATGTAATTCTTCAGAGGGATTAGTGCTATCTTCCGCAGGGTTTTGGACATTTACACATGGTTCAGCACACACACACACTTAAATACATGCAGACCCATGAGCATGCACGCACACACACGCAGGATTATCCTTATCCAGTAATAATCACATCACATCTGATGCTCTGTTCATGACTTCTGGATACATACATACTGGCTGACTGTCTGTGAGTGTGTGTCTGTGTGTGTGTGTGTGTGTGTGTGTGTGTGTGTGTGTGTGTGTGTGTGTGTGTGTGTGTGTGTGTGTGTGTGTGGCATGCTGGGCTGTGCACATGTGTCTGCTGTGAGATAAAGCAGTCTAATCCTAAAGGAATGGAACATCTTCTCCCTTTCATCCTTCCAGTCTCCTTTTCTTTTTTGCAACATTAAAGGACAATGTAATGCTCCTCAAGTCAAGTAAGAAGGAAAAGAGGAAATGTAGAAAAAATGGGGAGATAAAGGGTAACAGAGATGAAGTGATTAAGAACGGAGGGAGGGGAGATTTAGCAAGGAAAAAATGTCATTTCCAGGTTAAACCTTGTCTCACATTTTTTTTCTGTTTGTATAAGATTTACAATACAATAATTCAAAATGTAAGAAGCAAAGAATAATGGTCTGCACATACCCTATACACTGTATGAATACACTAGCTCTACTACTTAATTACTGGTATATTAGTGAGACAACAAATCATTAAAGGAATTATATGTAAGAATTTAAGTTTGAAAGATTGACCAAATTTATCAGCAGAATGTGAAGAAATAACAGTTTTGACATTATGTCAAAGACGTAGGCTATGCATTGTGTTGCAGAGATATCCACTGAAGTTAGTATGCTATCCCGCTAGCCCCAGCCTGTCCTGTCTCGTAATACCACTTTGTACCTCAAGAGGCAGTAGTGAGTCACTGTTAATGCTAATGTTGACCATTTAGCAATAATTATAATGGTAGCTAATTGTACTGACAATCTTAATATGTTTGCTAAGCTAGCTTTTTATAAAGGAAAAAAAGACCTATGGGTTGAGTAATATTTCAATAACGTAACATCACAGATTTTCAGTACTTTTTACATCACTGACTAAGATTAAATTTATTTTAAGGGAGGTTATTTCCCTTGATGCTGCTCAGATTCCTTGACAGTGCCCTCAAAAAACTTGATGTAAGTGAAATACTACAAGATAAGATTAGTTTCTATTTAACTAGTTTCTAGTTGAATGTAATGGTGATTGTAGAAAAGGGGTCCAATTTTGAAAGAGCTGAATACATATATATATATATATATATATATATATATATATATATACTAATAATGAGTTTTGTAATGTGGTTGTTTTCTCTCAGGCTCTGATATGCTCTGATATTTTGGTGCTTCTAATACAATGTAAATGTATTTAATACATTTATAAAAAGTGTGTTAAATTCAGTGCATTTAAGTTTTAATTGGATAAATAAATTGCTTTGTTTGTCTTTATACAAACTGGTGTGTAGCAGGAAGTGCTGCTTTGTCTGTGCTTCTTGCTGTTGGCAGAAATAACAGTCTGTTGCCAAGTTTGTCCATGTCCACCAATCTCAATGCCCAGGCTGTTAATGTTATTTATGGTTACTTTTGGTGCCCACTTCGTATTATCTCAAAATTTTTAAAAATTTTAGTTTTTGTAGAAGATTTCTAATTGTTGGTATAGGCTACTTTTGGTTGGTTTGGTCCAGATGTGTAAGGCCTGTGCTGAGTCTGAGTACTGTTCTCTCCCCTGCTCTCTTTCTCTCTTTCCCTATAGAAAGTTGCAATAACATGTGTATCCAGTTACTGCATAGATTTTACAATCGGAGAGAGACAGCCAAACACTAAATGAAAGGCAGAGTAAACCCAGAAACCTCCATAAAATACACACACACAAGGGCTCATATAGGCACAACAACTTTGTAATGCAAATACACATACACACGTATGCATAATGAGTGTGTGCACATGCAAGACACAGACACTCACATATTGTATCAAGCGCCCATTGAACATATACAGAGGCCTACACAAGACAGACTCCCAGGCTGCTGATGTGTTGGAAGTGCAAAGGAAACGCCACAAACAGGAAATTCTCCAGGATTTCCCACAGATCCCCTTTCTCCTTATGTGGTGGATAGCTGGTAGCTCAGTCTTGGCCGCAAACATGTAAATAGACAGAGAGAAGTTGTTTTGGTGGAGGAAGACAGGATCTGGATCAGACTGGTGCTTTTTGAAACAAAATGCAAGAAATTGGCCTTGTTGGATCACAACACTGTTCTTGATCTGCAACTCATCACTAATTAAAGAACCAACCACAATATAAACAAAACCTGTAATTACAGGCCTATCAATAATAATCGCATTTCCTCATAAAATGTTTAAGCTGCCCCACTTCAGAGCCACATTGCATACTGTGAAAAAAAATTACACAGGCACTGAAAATTGGTTAGCCTCTGAAATGACTCATGTTTATAGCTACAAGAGTTAAGCTGCGACAGCATGCAATAAATTAAGTTTTATTGACAAGCGTATTGACAGCAAAGTCTAGTTTGAGCCCTCAATATACAAACTTAATCCCTTCATGTTTGAGAAAACTGCAAACCATTCGACGTATTTACCTGCTATGACGTGCTATGTCCTTGCCATTCAGAAAGCAGACTACAGAGATGAGGATAACCTTGTGTTACATGAAATACGTAAGCTGAATCATAACCTTAAATAAGATTGACATGATAATTGAAGAAGTTGCAGCTTTTAAGTAAACCTTATGGCTATAATTTGGTGATAAAACAAAGAGAAAATAAGACGATTACAGCAGAAAGAACTTGCTGAAGATTGAAGGAGGTTTGACATTTTGGGAAAATGACAGTTATTAGCTTCCTTGCCCAAAATTAAATGAGAATGTCAATTACCACACTTACGTCAGTAGAGTAAGTATGAGGCTGGTCCCAGCAGCCATTTAGCTTAGCTGTTTTCTCCTGCTTTCAGACTTTGTGCTAAAATAAGATCAGCAGTTGTAGCTTCATATTTACCATACAGATACAAGAAAAATGGATCAAACCTCTAATATAATCTAATCCCCCTACAAGAAAGCACAATGTCTACTCTACTGCTCCTTTCCAGGTGACATTTAAGAATTATTTGATGCCCTGTTCAAGGAAAGAAAGTAAAGGAAAGCGTATTGACCACAACACATTTCGTGATTTCAAGTTTTTGTATTCTGATCACACGCTCAAGATAAAATGTTTGGGCATGAACACATATTCTTGAAACCTCGCCCATGGCCTGCACCAGCTCAACAATTGACTGAACATAAGAAAGGTACAAAAACGATGGGTGGCCACTGGATTTTGGACGTTTTGCCATAGCTGTGTGTTTGTGCCAAATCTAAGATGTGACCCAAAGAGATTAATTAAACCTAATACAACTGAGTAATCTTCAACAGATTTTGCTCTTGGTTTTATGAGATCATCAAAGATCTGCGTCCACTGACTCACAGTCTCCTGTCCCTCTGATAAAGAGCACATTTCCCTCCAATCTGTTCTCAAAGAATGACCTTTGAGAAGGCAGCGGAAAACTCCCTGTGGCGAGAGCATGTTTAGATCTCACTAATGCCTCTGATAGGAACGTCCACTCTGAAAAACAAGCAGCAGATTCACGACCAGAGCATCAAAAGCCCCACAATTAATCTAAGTGCCGATTTCATGTTTAAAGTTTCTGATAGCATTCATGAAATCCTGCATTACTTTTGCTCACAACAGTTGGTTTCACTGGCATTAGAAACCTCAAAGGAGCAATGAACACCCACAGTAAATTGTGATTGATGTACATTTTTGGAGACTATACGCAGAGAGAGGAAGAGAAATGGGAAAAGGAAAGAAAAATGGTAAACATAAATAAACATTAACAGTTTCTCACTGATTAAATAAACATTAAATACACACGAAACATTTGTCAACGAGTGAACAGTGGAGATTTCCAGCTGTAGAGTGAGTTTAAGCTGCTCTCCGCCTGTTGTCTGAAAGAAAAACCAGGGGATCATCAATCCTACTGACACACACACTCACATACATACTTACACCAAGGTCCTAGGATGGTAAAATCATTGAAAATGTAAGGGCTTCTCTCTATCTAAATCCATGTTGCTATGACAACACAGACTTTTGTCATGGTTATGTAACCATCATCAGTTGCTCAACCTGTCGAGATCTGACCAGCTTGCATTTGAGACCATGAGAGGATCAGCTGATAAAATCAGCACTTCTGCAAAGTAAAGATGTGACACAGATCTGATAATCTTTTGGCTTCCTAAATTGGAAGAAATCACTTTTAGACGGCCAGAGACGGATCAGATCTGCGCTGCTGAAGTCCAAAAAACAGACATGAGGTCTGTTGCTGCAGCTGTGAGGGGAAGAGAGAGTCAGATTGAAAAAAATAATGAAAAAGGGCAAAACAAAAAACAAAGGAGTGCATAAAATAGGCCAGTTGTTCCCAACTTTTTCCTTAAGGGACCCCTTTTCTATCATTGGAACTGACGACCCCATGACTAATAAATGACATATTTTTTTGGATATTTCACATTATAGCCCATGCATAGTAAGAACAGCACAGAGCAACTGAAAAACTGTACAGTTAGCCTGAATAATGAATACAATAACTGCAGGAAGCTTATGTCAAACGAACAATTTGGATGAATTTCTGTAGATAAAATCAGTTCATTATAAGGGGACAATAACACACCGATTCTTGCTTTCAGTATGAAAACATACCTATGAATATTGTATTGCATTATTCTAATACCTCCTAAATGTTACACAGCGGACCTTTAATACGCTTCTTTTTTGTGTCTTCCTCTCCCTGACGCTTGGACATTGTTCTATTAGCTCCTTGGTTGTTTTAATTTCATACTTTTCTAATGCAGGATGAGACTTTTTAATAGAGAGGGAAGGCTCTATGAATGTAATCTGTGTGCAGGTCTTCACCATGCCCTTATCCTGTGAGTTGTTTTGGGTTTTTACTTTATTTTAAATAATAATTCATATTAAAAATAACAATTTCATTTAGTTTTCTTCACAGAAATGAATGAAATGCTGACATATAAGCCAACCTCACGGGGGTCGGGTAACCCCAGTTGGCAACCAGTGAAATGTTAAGTGAGGACAATTGTGATAATGAGTTCATGTTTCATAACAGACCACAGCACCTTTTCCCGCAAGCTATTTAAATAAAGTACTTTACTGAAATGTGATCTTTGCAAGCATTTCGTTTCTAGGGTCTGCAATACTGCATCAGTATGAGCAGCAACACTGCAAGTGTTAGTATGTGAAATCACACCTCACTTACGTATACAGCTCTTGTTCAGTATGAATGAGTCCAGTGTTCGACTGTTTGTCCGTAGCTGCTGGTAGCAATAACACTGATCACTGATCCCCAGGTACCAATAGACCATTCTCTGGCCTGGAAATACGCACACACACACACACACGCACACACACACACACACACACACACACACACACACACACACACAAACACACATTATGCAAGCTCAAACACACAGGTAACTAATACTGAAGCACACACCCACAAAAACAAGAAAAACACAAAATTATAATCAAGAAACACACACAACCTGACCCCACTCCCCATACGAACACACACACAGCTGTTCAGGTATAACTATAAACCACCCCTCTGGCCTCTGTGTGACCACCTACAGAATAATAATTACTGACACACGGAAACACTTTCAGACAGGAAGAGCCAGGTACTATATGCACACACACACACACACACGTATACAGACAGGGCAAATACACACATGTACATATGCAAACAGTTTTGTCTACAAAGAGACTCGTCTCACATACTAATCTTTCTGCATTTTCTGCACACACACACAAACACAATGGTTTATCAAATCTGTTTGTTTCTTCTGGTGTGGCATGTTTTGGCTTGGTTTGGGTTGGTTTGGTTTGGTTTGGTTGTGTCTTTTGTCTACAAACAACAAGCAGTCCAGAGAATATTTTTCTCTCCAGCCGCTCTTGAATAAAGTACCATGAAAAATGATTAATCATAGTCGATGCCCACCATCAATATTCCTGTATTTCACTGCCAACTTTGACAGCCATTTATGTAAGCTATTGATTAAGAGGTTAGATGTTACAAGCTGATTGGTCACTAATATTTATTTATATATATATTTTTTTAAATAATAAAGAAAAATTAGAAAATGTTAATTGGACACACCCTGTTCCATGTGTTGGTGAATAAGATCTTGTGTGTATGTTGGACTCCGAGTTGATCTGGAGTGATGCCTCAGGGAGAGAAAGAGCCAAGTATCCAGTTCACATTACCACCCTGGCGCCCTCCAACACACATACATGCACGGGTGCGTCCACAAACTGATGCCAAATCTGATTTAATTAATATTTCTCTTCTTTCTCTCCCTCTCTGTTGCTTTTTTAATTTGTGAAAGAGGTTAAAGATTTCATGCAGTTTAATTTGTGTGGAAATAATTAAATTAAAAAAACATCTCATGAGGGACTACTGTCTAAAGCCAAAATCTGATCTAGCGCACACTTCCTTGGCACACTGAATTCAGGGCCAGAGCAAACTGGACAATTTATCTTTAATTATCAGTAACGCTCCAGGCAAAACATGGGTGAATGCCACTCTGATGAAAACTGAATCACAAAACCACACAGATGCACACTACACTGCAGAGAAAGACAGAGGTTCAATTAGGTGGACAGTAGTCAGATTTATTGACAGGTCAGGGAGTCAGACAGTCCACAATCAGTCTTTCATTTGACATCACCTTTCGCTCCTAACACCTGAACTTTGACATTACATCTGAAGAAGTGTCTAGTTAAAAAATAGTTCATATTTCATGAGCAGAGTGAACAGTAGGTAAAAGTCATATAAGAAACTGTGAGTCCCTTTTTTTTTTCACTTTCGTTGTTATTATAATGTATATAATGTTAGCATTCTTGTTGTTGTATTATGGTGTACTTTATATTTTATATACAGAAATTATTTTAGTATTTTGGTACTTTTGTTCTTTTCTGTACTTGTGTTGTTTTTCTATGTTGTGCTCCTGACTGCAAGACAAGTTTCTGAACTGAACTGAACTGAACTGAACTGAACTGATCCAGACATAGTTTGTTTACCAGGATTAGATCGCAGTCACTCATGGCCAGACTCCATTGACAAAAACTGATATTTTAGATAACTTCATTCTGAATGTGGACAGAAACAGAATAAAACAAAAAAAACACAATACGTCTTTGTTAGTCGTTCCACCTTTCCAACAATCAACAACTCTGGTTTGATGTTTGATCGAAATAAATCCTTAATTCACCTATGAGAAACTCACTCACTCTGCTGGGGGAGTAGTAGTCCACTAGGGACTCGCATGCACTAACATGGTCGAGCAAAAACAAAGCACAGAGAGCAACACAGGCAAAGGAAGTGTGACGTCATTCTCTGCTCAGGACACAATTAATCCTCTATATCTCTAATGGTTGTTTGCTCTATTAATGTTTTAAATCATGCAGTAAAGTTTGTTAAACCTGTACCATTTCTTCATTATTTCCCTCTAAAACCACAGTGAGGATCCCTTCATAATTACTTTTCCCTCAAACAATAAACATCATTTTCAATTCTACCATTTTTTAAACTCAAACAACATGTAATAGGCAATTGCTGTCAGCTTACAGTAAACATGCTAGCAATAGTGCTAGCCCGGCTGCACCCCCAACTACTCACGACTCACACACTACTGTTGTGCAAATTCTAATTCCTAAATTGTACTTTCAACAATATCCTCTCAGTTACAGGTTTTCTGTGTCCCTGGGGGACTGGATGACTGAGGAAACCATCTGGAGAAAAGTTGATGTACAATAAACCAGGCCAAGGTTACAGTCATAGTGACTCCATAAATCAAAAGTCAAAGAGTTGCCATGAGAATGAAAATAAAAACAGGACCAGTAGTGCCACAGAGACTGTGAAACATGGGGATTCTGGAGGCATCTTATCTAATTAGGATTACTTCAAACTGTCAATGTTAACAATGTTTACAAGCTTAATTCTACACCGCTTTGATACTACTGTAAATTATTGATCCCTTTTATAATTTATTCCTATAGCATTGAGAGCCGTTTATGGAGGAGGAGGAGGAAAAGCCTGTCTGCAGAAATGCAGATACAGAGGGTTATCATTTTTATCTGTGTGTGTGTGTGTGTGTGTGTGTGTGTGTGTGTGTGTGTGTGTGTGTGTGTGTGTGTGTGTGTGGGTGTTTGTCTCCAAAAGCAATTTTTGTCTCTTCGTTCTAAAATATTGCAGTTACATTTTTCCTGACAGAGCAAATTGTAAATTTGGGTTTAAATTCTGCAATGCTGAAGATGAAACTCAGATGAAAGATGGTTATTCTAAGCAGACCATTGATTCCTGTAAGAGACAAACCTTCCCTGCAGAGAGTGTTGTTTGTCTAAGTGTTTCTGCAGCCAGCGGATATCAAACCACCCATGAGTCTGAAAGCAGAGTTACATACAAAAAAGAGACAACTGAGTCTGAGAAGTAAAAGACTAAAGTTACATGATGCTCTTTGGCTAAAGGAAAGCTACATTCCTAGACTCATGACTATTCCATTGCTGCAATGATTGCACGCACATATACACACCAAAAAAGAGATGTCTTTTATTATTTTAGATGAAAAGTATTGCCGCTAACATTAAACTGAAACACGCCAATACACAAACTTTCATGCAAACACACACACATGGTTGGTTGCACAAAGCCACATGAATGCAGGGACACACATGCTGCACACACAGAAGCATAGTTAGAGATTTATTGGGAACAGAGGTAGTAGTTTGTTCTTTGATGGGCACTTTGAGAGTCACTAATGTCAGAGGTAAAACTTAAAACATGGCCTCCGGTAAAAAACGGCCCCCAGTCTGCCTGTGACACACACACAAACAGAGTTACACTCTTACAAACACATATTCTTGCTTACACACACCTGTTTGACACCCATGGCCTTGTCTCTGCCGGCCTTGACACACCTGCACTGCTATCTGTCTGCTAAGAAGAAATAACTTTTAGTGGGAGTCCATCAGGTTTGGCAACATGGGTCTGTGTGTGAGCGTCTGTGCGTGTGTGTGTGTGTGTGTGTGTGTGTGTGTGTGTGTGTGTGTGTATGTGTGTGAGTGAGAGAGAAAGAGAAAGAGAAAGAGAGAAAGAGAGAAAGCAAAAAACATGTGAAGAACAAACAGGGCAGTTGGGAAGGGAAGTTGTTTGAAGTGAATTTGAGTTTGTGAATTTATAAAACAATTGGCCATGGGGAAAAGACCTCTGCTGTGCAATGGTGAAACAATCTGCTTCTTCCGAGAGAAACAGACAAGTGGATTTGTTGTTAGGCAGACAGCAGATATTGACCTCCAGCAGACTGTTTATACAACACAGATTTGAGCTTTCAACAAGCTCTACAAAAGGAGCTATTAGCTCGATTCAGTACTGACCGACAGACAGAGAGGCAGGGAGACGGATGAACAGACCGACATTCCTTCAGAGCAAACCTAGACTAGGACAGATGCGCATTTATAGCTGAAAATATTGTTTCTGTGATACCGTTAAAGAGAGAGGAGGGGTAAAATAAAAGGGGAGAGGAGAGCAACCAGTAAAGCGGGCGAGCCAGACAGAAAGAATGGGTAAGAAAGAAGGGAGCGAGGAAGGCAGCAAGATGAAAAATTGCCATTCTCCCAGTGTGCTGTGGCAGAGGTAACAGGAGGAGGTGAAGGAAGGGGGGGAGGGTACCTCAACATCAAAGAAGAAGGGGAATATGAGTTTGACCTCTGCAGCAGAGGACAACAGCATTTGACCCCTGACATCTGTAAAGATACAGTTTCTTTGAAAGATCTTTAATGAACACACACACTTGCACACAGAGTAGAGCAAACACTGGGAAAGTCATTATCTGCCATTTTCAGGTCTCTTTTCCTGCTTGCTTTGTATCTTTATCTCTCCTCTGTCTCATCCAAACACACATATCCACTCAGCTTATACAGTAAACTAAATAAAAGCTAGTCGGCTTTGTCTTTTTCAGCCTGAAATACACACACATACAGAGTCACAGATAAGCATGTGTGGGGGTGTGAGGAAAAAGATTTAAATATTGCAGAGGTTTAGAATGACTCCACTATGATACACTTGTCTCCTCGGCCCGGAATCACAAATTGGAGCTACACTAGAGACAAGTGTCACCTTCTCTCTAATTGAGAAACTGCAGCTTCCCCCTGTTTGTTCAGATTATTAGTATTCTTGTGCTGAGTATGTGCACCGGTAGGAAGTCATATCAGCATAACCATCAGAACTGAGGACTGAATACAAAGTTGCTCCTAACAACGTCAACAAAGCTGCACTCACCAACGGTGCTGAAGCTGTTGGAAAAACCTTTTTCTCATTTCCTGTAGCCACCAAGAAGAAGATTATTAAAGTCTGAGAAGTGAACAGTTTACAGACATGGTATTTCAAGTTTTTAGATTATTAAGTTTACCAGATTCAAGCCTTTGCTGCCTTTTGGAGCTGCCAGAAATGCTAAATTGCATCAGGAAATACTGTCTGTATCTTATTAGTCTAAACAAATTACATCCTTTTAAGGCCATCCTTGACCTTAATTGAAAACATCATGAGGTCAAGCAAAGACAAAGAGGGAATTTGTAGGTAGTTAAGAAATGATACCTCACTTAAAGAAGAAAGGAAATGATGGTACACATTTAACCCCTTAACGTCCAGGTTTCTTTAAGATTTATTATCTGTCATTCATCATTCATTATGACAGTATGTTTGCACTGTATGTAATATTCAAATCCAGGAGTCCATGTTTTGATTTCATACACATTTCTCCTAAAATTCAACCTGATATATTTGAGAAATTTAGAAAATTAAGAAATTGTAGATATCTAAAATTTAAAATGAAAGCTATGTTTGTTTGAGAGTGTAATGACTGGCATACTGCACTGTGGGACTGAAGAGGTTATCCAATTTTATTAGTTGATATCATGACTGCAACATAGATACACAGAACACAAAACCAAAGAAGTTTTAACCATCTCTACTAATCCTTTTAAGTCTGCATTTTTTCTATATAGCTTTATCTTTTTATTGGAGATCGTGCTCTTGAAAAAGGCCATATAAAAAATGTGTTCACTAAATGTATGAACAGAGACTGAACCTGCTTTTGGATCTGGGGTCTTTTGTAGATAAGTCTGTGATCAGACAGCCCATGGTGTGAACACTGTCAGGTATACTCAAGGCTTTGAAGAGCTGAGGGCTGTTTGGTCAGTTTCCCTGAAAAAAAAACTTTTAACCATCACAAGGTCAAATGGGAATCCTGCTCAGTTATAATCAGCTTATCTAAGAACACATCCAGAGTGCAGAGAATATTGAGAGAAATTGGGTACACACTTACACACATATATATACTCACACATCCAGGTAGTTATCTATGTCTCCCAGCTGTGAGCCTTTAACCTTACAGTTACATCACAGCTCAGAGAGACACCTGGGTGTACTTTACATAACACACTCACACACACATAAACAGAGGAACACACACAAGCATGCACAGACACACACCAAAAAAAAAAAAAAGGAAGGATCACGTGCACACAGCTACAAGCACATACACAACAATGTAGATGCCTATGCACAGGTCTGGAGCAGGACAGTTAAATTTAGGAATACATGAGTCTCAGCGGACTGTGGCTGTGCATCTGTCGAGTGAATCAGCACACAGACAGTACAGTACCTGGCTAGCTGGCTAAGTGATTCTGTTTGTCTCATCTGTCTCTACATGACCAGACTGAATAAGCAGACCCATTTGTCTAAAAGAGTCTTGTCAGTGAAACCTCTGAGGCCAGAGCAGCTCCACATGGATAATGAGTGAATGCTGTTAGACCAGGTGACAATAATAGCTCCAGTGAGAAATAGGTAAGTAACAGTACTGCAAGAGTAAGAAAATGGTTGAGTTCCAGGTAGTGAAAACACATTTTCCAGAACAGGTTTGAGGGCTGATGTATGACATTTTGCAGAAATGCTGTATTGTTGACATAATAGACAATCAACAGGTATTACTGAGAGCAATTTTCAAAATCCCATCTCAGTTTAGTGTGACTACTGTGCTAGGGAGGAACAAATTAGAACTAAAATGAGAGCTAATACAGTAAAACCAGTATACTCATGTAATCAGCTAGTGTCCAGTAAAGTCAAGTGAAGCTTATTCGTGTATACCTACCTTTATCACAAAGCTATTCACAAAAGATTCAGACATACCAGACCAACTTGGCCAAGCCTGATCCTGGCCCAAACTGGCTGAAAGGACAAGGAAGAGTGCAAATGATAATGTTTAAAGGAAATAAATGCAGTAACTGTGAATAGAGCTACTCACACATTCCGTGGTTGAGGCAGCAAAACGTTGCAGGATAAAATAAAATGAACAATAACATGGACAATAACAATGAGATGTTTTCTGCATTAACTTACAACACCAAGTCATTCAGCTCATTTTAATGTAGCAAACATGCTGAAAAATTAATAAATGAGGCCCAGTGGGAATACAGAGATGCGTTGCGTTCCTAAACAAACACAAACAGCCAGACTAACTTACAGCACAGTGTGCTTCAGTGTGACACAGGAGGTCACATTGCAATACCAATTAAGCTGGTTTCTAGGTTATTTTGGGGGTGACATCATGGCTTAAAGCAGCAGCATGAGAACCTGTAAGGAATTAAAGTGACTGAAAGCAAATAAAACTGAATTTAGCTTTCTGCCTGCAAAGGAACAACCAGAGAGGCTGCAGGGTGTGAGATTATCAGATTTTATCTTCATAGAATCACAGACAGTTCACACCATGGGTAGTGGACCTACTACTCTGTGTGTGTAGGTGTGTGTGTGCGTGCATGTGTGTGTTTGGTAAGAGAGTTTTTGCAGTGAGGAAAGTCAATGCTGAAAAGCCAAACTTCCTTCCTGTCTGAGCGATATCACAGGCCAACAATAACACCCACACACACACACACACACACACACACACACACACACACTTTTTTTCATCTGTCTATCGCACTCTCTCTACTTGAGGGCAGTGCACACCCACACAGACACCCACACGCATACACACTCACAGAGAGTAGACAGGGATGGTCCATGTGAATGGTACACACCCACACAGACACCCACACAGACACACACAGCACTGTCAAGCAGCAGCAAAGCCTGGGAATGGCACACACACTCTCCTCAATCCTTTCTGAGGGAAATAAAGAATATTGAGGGATAGTAGAAGTATTTAATGAGAGCCAACATGTTGAAAAATGAAAATGTTTATACATGTTTGATTCTCTTGACTCTACTAATTGTTGTTTTTAACTGATTATTATAATTAGTCATTCCTATAATTTTCAGACATGACTGCTTCACAAAACATGTATCCTGTGTATCCAAAAGGTGTGGTATGATTCTCCTGTAACAGTGACCAAGCTGCTTTCTAAAGAAACAGCGCACATGATGAAAAGCTACTTTCCCTTTCTTTCCCTTTTTCCTCTGAGGAGACCCTCCTATCAAATAATTATTACACTCTGAAATAAACAGATTAGGGTTTTTAAAGAGTGAAACTTTGCCCTAAACTATCTCCTCAAGGCATTTTTTTCTCCTCTTTATTTATCAGGAACAATGCTGACCTCAGCTGGACCAACTGGGTTACTGCTGTTGTTTACGCTCCCTTATGAAAAGAATCAGAGAAGACTGAGTTATGTAGCAATTCTCCCACAGAGAGAAGTCTGACGGGGCGGGGCATGCAATCAGAAAGAGAGACAGGCAGACAGAAAGATAAAGGGGGGGGGGTTAGACAGCCGAGACAGCAGACAGAGAGACGGATAGATGTAGCTGATGGATAAACAGGTAGACAGACTGATCCATAATGGCAACGCAGAGGTGAGAGAGAGACAGATGGTCAACAGGCAAAAAGCAAGTGAAACAGACAAGCAATAAACAGACTAGAGCAACCTACGCTTAATTAATTAGAGAGCGAAAAACACTGCAGGGCTCTCTGCTGCCTGAAAGACAGTTAGGCGTGTAACATCCCCACAACAGCACACTAAAAAATCCAGACATATACAAAAACAGGTATGTATACACACACAACAAAGGGACATTGTATCACCTCTTTTCACAGCTTTTTAGTTGAGGAGGGAGTGAAGAAAACAGGGATGAAAAGAGAACGGAGGGAAGTAAATGAGTTGGGCAAAAAGAGGAGGGGAGAGAGCAGTGAGAGGAGGGGGGAGGGGAAAGAGAGACATAGAGAGGAAAATTGGAAGCAGGAAAGGAGAAGATAGTAGGAGAAAGGGAGGCACGAAGCAGAGATGGAGTGAAGATCAGACGAGAGGAGATGAGGCCAGATGAGGTAGAGATAGATGTAGGAGAGGAGGAGAGAAATCGAGTGTGAGATGAAAGAGAGAGAGGGAGGAGGAGGAGGAGGAGGAGGAGGAGGAGGAGGAGGGCAGATTAGATTGGAAGAAGGAGAGCCAAAAAATAAGAGTAGTAAAGTGCAGTGGAGAGGAGTGGAATGAGAGAGACTCAGGCAGATGAGAAAAGAGGAGAAGAGAGGCTGAAGACGCTGTGACCTCACATGCTCGGCTACAATGACGCTTTGAAGATCATCTCAAGGTTGTTAGATAAGAGGGAACTCATCCAGACAAAGGAGAGGAGGGGGGTGGGGGTGACGAAGGAATGGGAGGAAAGATTGTGATAGTGAGGAGACCAACAGGAGGATAGCACGGAGGAAGAGAAAGAAAGACGAGATATATAAATCTAAAAGAAAAAACAAAAGGAGAAGATGAGAGGGAGGCAAAAGGAAGTGTGAAGAGATAAGAGGAGGATAGTGTAATAGTGAGAGAGAAAGAGAGTGATGAAGGCCACAGAGAAAATGATTCAGTGACTCAAGTTGCTATGAGGCTCGCAGTATAGTGTGTGTGTGTGTGTGTGTGTGTGTGTGTGTGTGTGTGTGTGTGTGTGCATGCACTGAGTGGGCATGAGCAGGCATGCATGAATATGTGCGGTGTGTTTGTATCAGTAACGGCAGACATGCACCAAAATGTGAGTGTATGTTCGAGCATACATTTGCATGTGTGTGTGTGTGTGTGTGTGTGTGTGTGTGTGTGTGTGTGTGTGTGTGTGTGTGTGTGTGTGCGTCTTGGCAGGAGTGATTAAGTACAATGAACCTGCCAGCCAGTAAACAACCAACAGGCTGTGTCCCATTCCTTAATGAGTTCCCCTTATCTGTTACCCTCCTCTCCTCTCCTCCTTCCAAGCATCCTTTATTTACTCTCCTTTACATTATCTCATTCACTCCTCCTCTCCATGTCCCATTATCATTCATCAGGCATCCCTCACTTCCACTCCTCTTTCAATAATTCCTTGCTCAACTCCTTTTTTTCAGCTTCATCCTCCTCCTGCCCTCCCTACTCATTCCCTCCATTCCCCTATAAAGAAAAAAAGCAGGAGGAGTTGACATTGTCACAGTCTTTCACACTGTGGGATGCAACATAAGCAAGGATAATTTGCTCAGATCAAAAGCCAGAAGATTCTGTGTTAATTTTAATGAAACCAGCAGCGGTTCTAGTAATGGCACTGTCTGTCGGTTCACCACTTCGAATGGATTGCCATGAAATGTTTACATTCATGTTCCCCTGCAGGATGAAAAGTGGCCCCCTGACTTTTTATCTTTCTCTTTTTATCTCATTGTGTCAAAATTCTTTGGCAAATACCTAATAACATATTCTTCCACTTCAGCTGTACTTTAATTGATGTTAGCACACCAACACACCACAGATGGTGAACATTATACTTGTTAAATATTAGCATGTTAGCATTGTCACTGTAAGCATGTGAGAATGTTTTCATTTAACCCCAAGCATCACTGTGCCTAAATGCAGCCTCACAGAGCCTCTAACGTGGCTGTAGACTCTTTGTTAAATCAAGTGGTTAAAACATCTCATTCAGAACGTGTCGTGACTCCCTGCTCTGTTTGTGCTTAAAGCTAATTTCATCTGCACTAAGTGACATGCAGGGTGCCCAGACAAGTTGTCACAATGGCCATTGTCTCCAAAAAATGAGCATGGACTCACTGGCTGTTTACAGCAGTTCACACGCGAGACACTGAACTCTCCACTGAAGATTTGCATTTGGATTTGGGAAAAAAAGCAACACTTCAAGTTGGAATTTAAATCTGACAGGTATTCAATTAGCTAACACTTAAACACTAAATGCTTGAGACGTAGGAGTTATCAAACACAGCCAAATATTATCTTGAAATAGTCTCCAGATGCTTCATAGGTAGTTTTTAAATATTAGTCAGGTATCTGTGAAAATGTTCCAATCCCCACCATCTGGACCCATCTTGGTACACACATCATTTCTGGGCTCAACTTGGCAGACAGAGTTTTCCACTTCTGTTGTTCAAAAGTTAAAAATATCCTGCAGAAATTACCTTTCCACCATTCAAGCAAAAGCCAAGAAACAAAATATAAGATGTTAATTAAGCTGTGGGAAAATGTGTTTCTGTGTCCAAGTTAGTCCGCCACGTAGGCAGTGGTTCTAAATTGAAATGGCAATGTTAGAGTGATTTTTCAGTTCTGAGCAACTGGCTTCTCGGGTCGCTTTCTGCACATGTTGACGGCAAACAAAAAAACACCTGGTCATGACTTGAACTCGTGCTTTCTAATGTGTTGTCTGCCATAAATCAAATTAACTGCACTTATATCTAGTTAATAGGATTAGAGCAGGGACACAGTGTAGGAGACATCAATCTGGTCTGGAAGTCAGCCATGAATTTGGTTCTTTCACATCTCACAGGGTCTCCTTGGCCAGCTGGCAGGGGCTGCTGGTTCCATGATGATTTATAGTAATATCTTCCTATTTTGCTGCAGTAGTGACTTCAGTAATTGTACCACATATGCACTATAAAGCAGAGCTAAATATAATCCATATAGAATTAATTTGAGGAATAAGCTTTCTTGCAGAGAGTCAGATAAGAAGATCGATACCACTCACTGTACGCTAAATATAAAGCTACCTCCACCCGCTGGTTAGCTTGGCTTAGCATGAAATCGTGGAAACAGCTAGTTTGACTCTGTTTAAAGGTTAAACAGTCTGCCTACCAGTACTTCTAGTGGTTCAGTAATTAACATGTTATATCACAATATGCAAAACCAAAGAGTAAAAATGTGACTTCACAGATATTATATTTCTATATAGTTGAAACTATTTAATGTTCAAGTGCAGTGATCAAGTGTGGTCGTCACCATGAGTCACTGCTCCCAGCCAAGAAATAGTTCAGCACATCACTGCCCGTAAAACCACTTTTTTTTAAAATTCCGCATAAATGTGATATAACATTAATTAATTAATTGGTGAGCTTTAAAGGTGCTTCTTTGAAAATACTATAAATAAAATGGAACTTTTCAATAACCAAAGTTGAATTTACTAAGTTAAAAGAATGTTTTTTTAGTAATAGTACTTTTACTCCTTATTTCATTAGTATGCTGTGTATCATTTGGCAAATTCTGTGGTAAGGAATCATTATATATACATAACGCTGACACTGACATCCTACATCCCCTCCACATTTTTATAAACACTACCATAAATATTTTGAATTAAGACATACAAGACATTTAAAATGCTCATAAATTGTAAAATACTGATATTTTTATTTTTCAAAAATGCAGCAGAAATGTTTTATGCTTGACACAATCCAGCCATCCGCTGAGTCAATAAACCCATATGAAAAAAATTATTCAGTCAATCAAACACATCCGTTAAATGTTATTTTTATATCATTTTGTAAAAGTTCTTTGCTTGCCATCCACAAATGTCTTCGGCTTTCATTTTTCATGTATTCTGTTGACAATTAACTAAAATTTCTCATGAAGAAGTTACTTAGGATGAGAGGAGGTTAAATAGGCCTCACTGTGACAAAGCTGCATGTAGTCGCACAGATGAGGCTGGGAGGGGGAGGGGGGCAGAGCAGGGGTGGAAGGGACAGGTTAGGGTAAGGTAAGGAGCAGGAAAAGGTAAGATAGATAAAATAAAACAGGAAAAATACTAAATCAGGGTTAGGGGGTTTGGTTGAGTTACCGGTTAGAATCAAGGTGTGGGAGTTTGAGGTTGGTTGTTTAATTGGAATATAAGGTTTTTATCTTTACAGTAGCAACCAAATAGACAGTTTGACCATTTGTCATTTTTAGTGGCAGCCATGACAGTGCCACATCTCTGCCACATGTATGTCAATAAGAATTGGTTGAAATTGATTTTATGAATGCTGCAAATCTTATTATGATGACACATAGCAGCAACTACTGCCGCCCTCGAGCATTCGCTGAGAAGTCAGCAGAAAAACCTCCAACTCTTCGGAAATGAAGTCAATCATTATTTCTACAAGATGCTGGTTGGGGTTTTAATAATTAATTTAACATCTTCTAAAGCATGTCTTGGTAGCAACTTGAAAAAATATTGCTCCATTAAGACTCGAGGATATTAAGGCTTAAAAGGCGGTATGTTTGGAGCTGTGTTTGCCATCAATGTCGAGTCAAACTGTCACACAAATGATGTGATCATCCCTCCTCAGCTCCACCCACGCTCCCCTTAATTAATCAAATATGTACCCAAACAATTGACAGTGTGGTAGCAGGTAGTAAAACAAACCCCGGGCTGTAAAATCTGGGTCTACACTACGGAGATATTTTAGGGCTTCAACAATTATTATAATAATGAAATGCAACTTGGCCAAATTCTTCCAATCGGTGGCTTTGAAAGGGACAAGGTTTCAGTCAGCATTAGGTAGTTCAAGCAGGGGCTTTTAAATACTGGGGCCCCTGGTAAGGTGTTAAACATAAAGGTCAGACAAATATGAAAAAGCATTCTTGACTTCTTGGGACACGCTGTGACCCCCCCCCTGAATCATCACCACCTGTCTGTCTGCAGAGACATTAATTAATGTTGGGTTTAGTAGGAAATTACTGCTAAGTCCTTAAAGAAGAATTTTAGGAACAAGGGGGGAAAGGAAAACAGGAAGGGATTAGGTTGAAAGGGTTAGGGGTCATGGTTTTTGGCTGGTGCTCAATCATCAAACCAATATTGCATTATCTACACAGTACTAGCTCATCATCCGATGATCAAACAAATAGACAGGATGGTTGTGAAGAATGTCTTATACTTCAACTACTAAACAGGTATCTAGATGTTTACATAGTTAAGAATTATTGAAATGACTGTGCATAGCAAATATAGCGTTTAAATAAAGGTACTGTGTACATACTACAGTGGGTGAGATAAAAAGACAACCAGCCTTGCTTCAGGACATCTATACAATAATATAGTAATATCTGAAATGAAAGCAATAATGTGGTTAAATAAGTCATGTTTTAATGCAAGAGCAGGTAAATGCTATAAATCATAATATATCATCTGTATCTTTCCATTCTATTTACAAGAGTTTAACACATAGCTGGTTAGAGTGATTCTTCAGTAAATCTGACAACACTTCAGAGGCCCCTTCTTCTTCTGAAGCTAATTTCTGTCTCTTGGCACACTTTCCGTTCCTGTGTTTTCCATATCACTCTATCTCACTTCATCTTTCTCGCACTCACAGCTGTTAAATCCCTCTCAATGAAATCTTAATCTCTTTCACACCATCTGACTAACTTTTCCTTCAGCTAATGTTGTTTTTTTAATCCCCTCTTCCTCTCTGTCTGTTTTTACATCCATCTCTCGCTGAATTTTTTTTTTTTCTCCTCAGCTTAGGTTGATCCTTGGCAGATAGGGCCTTTGATCTTTTAATGGAAAAAAATGCTACATTCACATTTCACAGGTTGTTCAAGTTGACATCAGCAGTCTGTGTGTGGTACTTCTTAGCTCAGTTCTGCATCTACATCTGCTCTGCTCAGTCCCAGCACTGCTTCATTGTGCAGCGCAGGTACAGTAGGAGATGTAAACTGATCCATAACTGACCCTTTTGCCACAGTACTCCTCCTCTTCCTCCTCAGGTGTAGAAAAAGCAGAGGATTCAATATCCAAAGCAGGCTTTCAGACGTTTGATGGATGTCTTGGCTCGTCTTCTTCCAGGTTATGAGCGAATGATGCATAGAACTGCATCTCCCGGGATCCAGTTTGTCTTCAGTTCCCCGACATGCAACACACAGCTGTCTGTCTTTTCATCCTGTTACTGAAAATGTCTTTCTGTCACTCCATCTGTAACAATCCTGCAGGGTAATTAGTAGAGGTATTTAAGTCTTTTGTTTTATGCGTCTGTGTGTGTGTATCTGTGTGTGTGTGTGCGTGTGTGTGTGTGTGTGTGTGTGTGTGTGTGTGTGTGTGTGTGTGTGTGTGTGTGCGTGCGTGCGTGCGTGCGTGTGTGTGTGTGTGTGTGTGTGTGTGTGAGTGTGTGTGTGTTAGCATGTGTGTCTTGTAATTATGTCCCTGTATGTGCAAGTATCTTGCTGCGGTTATACACGCGTGGTGGAGTGTGTGTGCGTGGAGATGTGTGTGTGTGGCAAGTGTGTATTACTATATGGGCTATGGTGTGTGTATCCCTGGTGTGGATGCCCCATCCTCATCCCCACCACTGATCCAGGCGTCATGGGAGTCATCGGCGTCGCCGGGGTAACAGGGTGTGACCCAGGGGTCACAGGCAGCGACCCTGGGGTCAGGGAGGTCATGAGGGGGACGTCGTCAGGTGAGCGGCGCAACGTGAGGGTGTAATCGGGCGGGCAGGTGAGGCGCACGGTGTCCAGTGTGCTGTAGATGTCCTGGGTGTCCAAGCCATCCAGGGCGTCCAGTGTATCCAGTGTATGATGGTGGTGAGCGTTGTTCCTCTCATCTGCTGATGCTGCATCACACTCCAGCTGCTTCACCTGGAAAATTGGATGGGTGGATAAGAGGACGATAAGGAGTTAAAGCGGAACATAAAGACAGAACGGGAAAGAAACTTAAAAATAAATAATCTAGGGCTGCCACTGAAGAGTATTTTCATTATCAATTAATCTACCAATTGTTTTTTTTTTTATTAATTATTAATCCTATTCTATAACATAGTGAAAAACATCCATCACAATTTCCTAAAGCCTAAAGTAAAATTTTCCAATTGCATGTTTTGTCCAACCAACTTTACAGTGAAATAAAACAGCAAAGCAGCAAATCCTCTAATAATTGAGAAGCTGAAAACAGACAATGTTTTGGCATTTGTCATTCAGGCTTTTTTTTAAACCATTAATCTATTATCAATATAGTTGCTGATTTTTTTTTCTGTCACTTGACCAACTGATTAATACACTAATCGTTTCAGCTCCACTCAAGTTATTATGGCTGAAATATATGGCCATAATCAATACTGCGATATTATTACAATGTCTATATATATGTATATATATATACATAACAACTTCTGTTCCACTGTTATACATTTCATCAGACAAAACACTTTCATGTGAATTATTATCTTATATTCATAATGTTAAATCCACTGATAAATCAATATATAATACTTAATGATCGCCCAGGCCAACATTTGTTGACAACAATTGTGTCTGAAAATCATGTAAAAGTTAAAAGGGAAAAAACTGGCAATCATTTTAAAATCACCACCATTATGCATTGGAATTAGTGAAATTATCTATTAAGAGTCAACATTCTTGGAGTAAATTAAGGGTTTACTCCAGTCCTGAGATCAAATCTAATTCTAGCTAAATCACCTGCTATTTTCCATCATCACAAACCACTTTTGACTGAGTTACTGATTTTTATGTCATCCTCTGGGCTATTTTGTTTTTTTCCTGGCCAGAATTACATATAACACAAAAATAAAGTACATGACAATCATGTATGCTAACACAAAAACACTATGCTTGATGTTTCCTTGTCACAACAGATCTACCACCGGTGTGCAAAATGGCACAAAACACCACATGAAAAGAAATGACATTTAAAATAAATAAAACACAATTATAAAAGCAGATGCTATGTGGAGCTACATTACTGAAGTTCAATTGCCAATTAACAGGATTTGTCAGCTATAAAAGAGACCTGACATTTAGCATTTTACTGTGTGAGATTTTTAGAGCAACTAACGGAGCACAAAAGAGAGCACAAATGTGGATGAATTGGAGGCAACTGGAAGCAATTCAGGCAATTGGACATAGCTCACACATGCACATGCATCAAAACATGCTCACAGACACACACACACACACACAAGCACACGCACTCTCACACTAATAATGTCTGCTGATGACAGGCTGTGCTCTGCAGAAGTGCTCTACTGGCAGCTACTCCACTGGCATGAAAGGCGTTCATTCAGACAGTCACACGCACAACCTCAACTGGCTTCATCTTACTTAAACTTATAATAATATGTGCCATTATTATAACAATAAGCATGATTCTTTTCAAAATTACCTAAAATTATGTGGCTATAGAAGCACAGAGACACTACAAAGTGTCTACACTGGCAGAAAAACAATTCACACACTTGCACAATAAAAATACAAAAGACACATGACTCACCTGTAATGACATCAGTCCCTCCCCCTGCAGGTGGGCAGCAACATCCGCAGGTGTGATGTCTCGCCTCGGGGGTGGAAGTGGACGTGGCCGACGATGCTCAAGACGCCTCTTGTCTTTCTTGTACAGCAGAGCCGCAAACGCCAGGATGTTAAGAAACAAAAGTGACGCTCCCACCGCAATTGTCACCGAGAGTTCAGTCGAGTAGTCCTCATTAGGAACGCGGACCCCGTTCTCCCCTCCACCTTGACCTAAAGCAGACTCTGGCGGCTGTGGAGTACCTCCTTGAGAACTTGGATGACGTGTACTACTAGGTGGCCAACCTTTGGCCAGACGCTTAGTGTAAGAGTAAGGAGTGTCATCCTGCGGAGAGGGACTATGTGTGAAGGAGGACACCGATTGGAGGAGTTCATTGACATGATGCAAGTGAGGGACCAGCTGGAGCCAGAAGGAGATTTTGGTGGCACGGTAGTGGTCTCTGACACGGGGCTTCAGGCCAATGTGGAGGTACAGCTGCTCTTTAGGGGTGTACTTAGACCAGGCCACTTCTTCAAAACGGTTAGGTTTAGTGTGGATGAACTTGGTATCTTGAGGAACCGGCTGGTTTGGGTCACTGGAAAGAGTGAAACAACAATGAGCTATTTACTCACATCTAGATGGGTGGTGTGTGGTTGTTGGTGGTTATGTAAGTTTTTTTTAATAGGAGGCATTCATCATTTGTGTTAGGCAAGACATTACTTTTCATCCCTGCTGAACCTGTTGTTCTACAAATAGCTGTAATAGAAAAAGATACACAGGACAAAAAAAGAACCAAGGAATATATAACAAAAAAATCTACTCAGCAATAGTGAAATAACCTTCAGCACCTGTGAAAATCTTGACGGATGAAAAGCATATCAGCAAATCAAATCGTTAATATGATCAACAAAAGATTAAATAAACCAATAAATGCAAAAAATGCAACCGAGAATACAGGGTTTCCATTCAAACATTTACATTTAAGTGTTATATCTAAAAACTGAAGGATTTTAGTGCAGTGATTCAGTGTTCTACCATCTGTGATGCACCAACATTTCATCCTCTTCAGTTTTTCAAATGTCAGATACTCCTTACGGAGCTGCTGAAGACTTTTTCTCAGCTGGCTACTGTCCGCTGAGAGTGTGAGTTTCTCTCATGCTGGCCAACAGTTTCACCAGTGCTGGCATACATCTTTCAAATCAATATCAAAGTAACATAACAGAAAAAAGTGGCAAAAAATATTTGTACAGAACAAAACGAGTTTTATTTTCCTGTAAACATAGCTCAAAGGTGATTTAGTTGCAGATGATTGATTTTTGTCCACTTTATATGCCTCTTACAAACCATTTCAGTTCATGCACAGTTCAAACAGTATGTGTATATTTGCCCCTCTAACAAACATCAAAAGATGGATGTTTGTGTATGGCATAGTGGAAAATCTCCTAAAAAATCACATCCCTGACACATAGAGACAGACAGGCATTTATTTGTTGATTCACCGGCTTATTTGTGTCGGCAGCGAAAATGGCGTAAATGAAACATCCGCACATCTTCACAGACTCGCAAGTTACATGCTATGTGCTCACTTGTCAATCATCACCTTATGAACAGCACATAAAGGCAGCTTGCGTAAAAGTCCTACCGGCACACAAACACACACACACACACAGGCTGAGGATTTATACGCCCACGCAGAGGCTTACAAAATATACATCAGGGAGCATCACATACTCCCCGTTAAATTGAGCTGTCGCAGAGTTCCATCACCATCTGAGGCACTCTCAACCGAGTGAAATGTTTCTTCAGAGAAAGTTCCCCACTGATAATTGAAGTGCACACTGAAATCTTCTCATGCCTCCTAGGTGATTTTGCTCTGCAGCTTGCTGTGTTTGTAATGACAACACTGACTATGGGGCTAGAAACTGCTAACTGGATGCGTTAAAGAAAAGAAATGCAACATTTTTCTAAGCCAAAGTCAAATTATGTGAGAGCGCTGTCCTAATTCTGTATGTTGTGAGATAGCAAGGCTCTGTGGTGATTTAGATCAAGGTCTAGACTGCAGATGTCTCTGTAAATCTGAAGAGGTCTCAGTGGAGTGAGCCTCGATTGGATTAATTACTGGTAATTACTCACTTCGAGCAGTGCAGAAAGAGGGTCCATCCTCAACAATTACTTTTATCATGTATATCATGTCAGAATGGGCAGATAAAAGGTACTCTTATCAGTGTGGACTATCAGGTTTTTTAAGTCGTGGATTCTTTCAACAACTGTAGTTTTCTTAGCTACTGGCAGATCATTTCCCTTTCAATTTAATTAATTGAATCTCTAGAGGCTTTTTTAGCTACTGGCAGATCATTTTAATTTTGATTTAGCATATTGAATAAGCTCATTGCACCAGTTTTGACCATAAATGACTATAAAGGATGCAGAAGCGGAGAAGAGAAGAGGAGAATATTTATCAAACAGTGGCTAATCTTTCTTTTTTATTTAGGACATTACCTCGGCTTTCCTCAAGGACTTTTTCAAGAGCAGGGGTTCTTTAACTTTCTCAGCCAAGGTCCAAAGAAGAAAAGCCTTGTCAAGATTTTGACATGACAGAGAACCTGTGCACCCTCTGCCAAAATTAGTCTGCAGTGCTGCTTTCATGATAGTATCTAAAGTACTGTCTTCTCGTCAGACATCAGAGACCTTTTGAAGGAAAAGACATTATAATACCATATCCTTTGCCTATGAGCTCATTATTTTTGTTGCTATAAAACTCCAGTGTTTTCCTCTAATGCATCATAACATCTCAACTTCACTCAGCTTAAATTTCTTTTCCAAATGAAACTTAATATTTCTGAAAAACATTTTTTCCATGCTAATGAAATGTTTCCTATCTTGATAGAAAAACTTGACAAATGGATTCAGGCTGGTCTGTCTCTTGCACACATTGGCACCAATGCATTATTCCCAAATAGTATTTAGCGAATGCAAAATAGTTACATCCATTTTAGCAAATACCTTTTCATAATGCTATTTTAATAAACAAAACCTTGCATCCTTTCCCTATCATTCTGTGTCTTTGATTGTCCTCTCTCTGCGTGAACCCTGCCAGACAATTACACTCCATGTCTACTACCATGTTTACTATCAATCAGTCCAACAAATCAAACATAAAGAAAATGCATCAAGTACTTGCTGTTTGTCTTGCCGACACCATAGACTTTGAGTCTTGGCTGTCTTATTTCAAGCTTGGAGGAGGTTTGTTCCTGTAAAATCAAGAGTGAGCTGTCCACAGTTACAGCAACAACACGCTGTGTTGCCAAAACCACGTCTCTGCAGAGTCAAGTATAAAAAGATGAAGAACGACTGACTGCTGTGCATTTTCTTTTACATTTTAAAATGTGATTAAATGGCCCGATTTTCATTTGCTATCATGACATATTTTCTGCATGTAGGTGGGGATTAGATAATAATAGCAGAAATTAGAAATGCTTTTCTGTGTCTAAGAAGGCAAAAATAAAGAGAACCTAATCATGCTGAAGCTGTGCTTTGTTTTGTCTTGTTTTCTTGATTTTCTTTATATAGTACAGTCAAGCAAAAGGGAAAAAATAAACCCTTCTCAGTGGGTTTTTTAAACTGAAATCAACGTTTCACATCAGTTTGCATTTTAATAGCTCACCCAGTCTTGGCAAAGTTGGTCCAGTAAGTCATGACTACAGCACTCAGCATCACGTCGTTCTTGGAGAAGTTACAGTTGAACAGATCAGTGGGTCCCACCATGGGCACGCCGAACACATAGGGCACCTACAAAAACACATACACACATAGTTTACTGTTCTAGCCAACAGATTACATTTATTCTTTTGACAGTAACTGGAACCATAACTGAATCATGTCAGATCATAACCACATTCAAGTGAAGACAGAAATGGAATAATGCGTAATGGCAGTGAAGCTAAACTCAGGTCAGTAAATTCATCTTTAGTTTGACAAGTCGTCCCCAATCATGAAATCCACCCCCACAAATACCGACTACAAATGCAATCCAGACACATAGTGTGCTGAACATCAGACAAGCAAATGTGCAACTACACAAAAAAATATGGAAATCAAAGGTCATTCTAAATAATCATTGGAGCAGTGAACATGTAGATGAGACAGCCTCAACATCAGACCTGCAGGAATATAAATTCAATGAACATTTCAAATATTTTATGCTGTGGAAGATTGCTTGATTCAACGTATTAAGCACTTAGAACAAATCAATATGAAGCAGCACTTCAAGCGTAATCTAAACCAAGAGCTCTTGATTCATTGTGTAAATATTCTTTCAGACAGACATCTGTTGCCAAGTACCAAAACCAGACTGTACCTTTTGTGAAATTTCATATCTTTACTCCTGTCCTTGATATCTAATATAATGTCTTATGCCACTACTTACAAGCACTAAAGTCACTAATGTTATCTCTGTAAAGCAACACCTCATTGTGACATCATCTTACCTCATCACCATGGGCGGAGTCAGCCCAGGGCGGCGTGGCGTCACTCTGGCAGTGGTGGTAAAAGGAGTAGAAGTATGTGGGGGATCCATACTGAGCGTGGAGGTCAGCTGTGGCGATTGCTGGTGCCACCCATTGGTGGTCTGTGAATAGCGCAACCAGAGTCTTTCGCCGGGTTTCTGCGTTGTCACGGTCCGCCCAGTCCGTGTACATGAACCTTTAGAAATCAGCCAATCAATTCAAGTCAATTTATCTTTCAACCAATCTATTAACGCATCTTTAATTGTTATTAAAGTATGCAAAGATATATTTTACACTTTCAACAATCATTTGAGGCTGTAGTTTGACATTTTGGGAAATACGCTTTTTTGCTTTCTTGCCAAGAGTTAGAAGAAAGGATTGATACCGCTGACAATAAATCTGAAGCTACATCCAGCAGAGGGTTAGTTTAACTTTGCATTTAACAAGACAAGCTAGCCTGTCTCTGTCCAAAAAAAAATCTACTTACCAACATTATTAAAGCTCACTAATTAACAGGATATATCTCTTATAATTAATGCTTATCCAAAGAAAATATATATATAAACATCCAGTTGTGGTTTTGCAAGAAGTAATGTGCTGTGACTATTTCTTGGCAAGCCTCTGCTGGTTGCCTGGCAACCCCACAGTAAAGATTTGAAGATGTCACTACTCCTGGCCAAGAAATAGTCCAGCACATAACCCACTGTAAAAACAGAAATTTTCCTTTTTACACTTTGGTTTTTGCACAGATTAAAGAAACGAGATATAACATGTTAATTCATTAACATTAGAGGTGCTGGTATGTGGTGCTAGCTGTTTCCCTTTGTTTCTAGTCTTTAAGCTAAGCCAATCATCTTGTGACTGTAGCTTCAAATTTAACAAACAGACGTGAGAGTGGTATCAATGTTCTCATCTAACGCTTGGCAAGAAAGCAAACAAGAGTATTTTCCAAAATCTCAAACTACTCCATAAAAACATTCAGACATTCACAGGCTCACTCACCTTATGCTCTCTCTTAGTGTATCACGGCCTTCTGGGTATCCATACAAACTATCCACAAAGTCTGACACAGCAAAGTCAAAGTCCTCAGCCGTGACACCGTCCTCTGAGTCCACAATGCCCTCAACAAACTTCACGCCCTCGCCCTGATTAACCCCCAGCATCACGTCATAGTTCAGAAACTCTCCCTGCTCCATCAGAATCTGGGGGTCATCTGGTATAACATCTCCATCAATCACTGGGGCAAAAGCCGTGTGATATTTGGCCGGCGTTATGTTCTGCTCCACAAGTTCGCGGTAACTCCGGCCCTGGAGGCAAGCGACCAGTTGGGTGCTGTCATCGATGCCACAGCCCACCCTCTCACCGAGCTGCCTTGCGTACTTGCTGGGCTGGTAGTTGACAGCCCAACTGGCTAAAGCACTGCCACTCTGGATGATGGCTCTGTGGAACAGGTCTGAAATACACATGAGCACACACACGTGAATACAAATAAGGCTTTATTAAGCATGTACACTGAGGCTCACACATGTATACATTCATGGATGCACATGCACCCACACACATATGCATGAATGCACAACATTATGATTTTATATTTGGAGCGTTATACAATTGATTTATATATATAGATACAGAACAAGAATTTCCATAGCAAGAAAATACTGAACTCAGAGACATGGATTATTCAATAGGAGGACAGGTCATGGTTAAAGCACCAGATTTAAGTAGGTAAGAGTTAAAAAATTGAAACAATACAGCTCTTAGCTATATGAGTCACGGGTAGGCTGTATTATTCAGAAGGTTTATTCAGGCGTTCTTACCAGTAAATGAAAGCTGTGTCGGTCCACTGGAGACGTTGAGACGTTTCATAACCCTAAATGTCATAGCTTTCACAGCACCCACCCACTTACCAACTAACATAGGTGCCCAATGGTCTGTCTGCATATACTCATATACTGTATTTTAAAGACACACATTAGTGTTTTTATCTATGGCTCTTCCTTACCCTCAGAGTAGTGAGACAAGGTGAGCAGGCTGACACAGGAGGCTCCAGCCCCGGACCCAAACACAGTGACTCTGTTTGGGTCTCCTCCGAAGGCCGCAATGTTCTCCTTCACCCAGCGCAGAGCCTGGATCTGATCCAGCAAGCCGTAGTTCCCTTTTGCTGCCTGGTCACCTGTACTAAGAAATCCTACAGACAGACAGAGAGCGAGAGATTTTATTACAAATGGTAGAACAGAATAAAACGTTCTATAGAGAATTGAGCAAACAATATAAAAATACTGAGTTGCTCAAAAGAATTTTTTTCTACTGACTTTTTGAAAATAACACCTCTTCTGACAATGTACAAACGCACAGGAGCACACAGGAAGGTGATTGGTTAGACAGCCCAACATCATGGCACCCCCACTGTTAAAGTCAATTATGTATGAGTCTTGTTTATCACCCAATTGAAGAGAAAACGAATGAAAAATGCTGTGCCTCCCCTACAATCCCTCTAAAATGGGATCAAATCAACAAGGTACATCCATATTCATGTAAGTGAAAATCATCTTTCACACACACACACACACACACACACACACACACACACACACACACACACACACACACACACACACACACACAGACATAAACCTACACAGGCATGCAGTTACAAACACAGCTATCCCTTATTCCCTTTACTGCTGACGTTGTTAAGTAAACACAAAGGAACCTAATGGCTCACTCCACTACAGTATATCTCATTACTGCAGAAGCTAATTTCTCTGAACCTCAAGCTGGCTCTGAACATATAAGAGTATAATGAGCAAGAAAGGCGATGCTGTTCAAATAATACATTTCATCACTCGTGCAATTTGGCATACATTTCTCCCCTTTCTTCCCCACAAAATGGATATTATAAGAAAATTACATTAATTCCATCTTAATAAGAGTTTCAGAATTACTTCTTATATACTGTGCTTTCATAGTAAGATTTAGGTATAGCTTTCAGTTTTTTCATGTTCTTTACATTTCCGTAAAAACATGCCTCAATTCCATCGGATTACATAAAGATTAGCAAAAAATAAATTCTGTGGATAATTTTACACTGCTTTGCATATAGCCTATGGGCTCACCTCATACATCCAACTTATGATGACATTGATGAGGAGGAGGAGGAAGACACTCGAGATGATGGATGATGATGATGATGATGATGATGTTGGTGGTGATGGTGATGATCATATTGGAGGTGGTGTAAACACAGAGGATGGAGACGGAGATAAAGAGGAGCACGTAGGATTGGCTTTGTTTAGCTTGACATGGTGATTACAGCTGTAGCAACTAGTTCTATCCCCAAGGTCAGAATTGAATAGTTGCTTCCCCCCCCAAGCAGATGCAGATTTATGCCATCTTATAAAATCAATATCTAATGAAAGCTTCTAAAAGACGCTAAAGACAGCGTGGATTTCATAACTCAAATCAATATTTTTTGGTTGAATGTTTTAACCTTTATTCGAGTCTACTCTCTGTCTAATTACAGGAGAACCAGAAGTGGCCTTCCCTCTGAAAGAGAAACATCTATCACACATTATTAACATGCTGTGGGTGTACACATGATTGTGAACTAGATGAACTTAATAAAAAAGATAGAAAACAAAACAAATGCACTAAATAATTAAAATAGAAGGAGCAACCAAATGATCTAAGAATTCTTCCTTTACTTTTGCTCTCCACATTTGACTCATAATTTAGATTTTATCAAAAGCCTTACTTAAATACATTATTTCTACATTTTTACATACACATTTTCACTTTCTGTGACATAAATCCAAATAATGAAGTGTATTAAAATAACAGACATTTGGTTAAATCATTTTTAACATTGCTGAATAGGTCAAATCATATAACTAATTATAAAACATACTGTATGTTTTATTAACCTGCTGGCACATTTAATTAATTTCTATGAATTATTAAATACTAGGCAACTCCTAATGAGAGCAAGGGCATAATTTAACCCAGCCAATGGAATGATATGCAGCTCATGCATCTGACTTAATTAATATGAAGGCATACTGTGCTCAAACCAAAATCAATACTCAAGCCCCTCAATGTAGTACAGTAAATGTTGCCTTTAAAGGGTGCTTTAACCCTCCTTTTGCCCTGCTCGGGCTTTATAATATTTATAACTCAAACTATTAAATGCCGGGATTCTATGATATTCTATTTATTCAGCCTGTGAGCTTTGCATAGCTATCTAAAATTAGAGAAACCACAGGGAATCAGATTTTGCCTGTTCAAAGAGCACTGATTCAGAGAGTCATGGATGTAAAAAGGATCAGATTTGAGTCAATGCTAGTAGTGGAAAAAATTGGCTTCAGGGGGTTTATTTCCACTAGGGACCCCCATACTGAACACGTTTTCACTCAAAATAAACAAAAAGGCACTCTGGGAAAAACAACTCACTAATGGTTTTCACATTTTATAGCTCGGTGAAGGATTAAACAATCCAGATGGTGAATATAATGTAAATGTGAAGAAACTGTAAGTAAATGTTTAGTAAAAAAAAAAAAAAAAGCAGTAAATAGTGTAAATTGCATCAATACTCAAAACTTGTATAGCTCTTTAATAATAAATACATGTCACCAAATAAAAACCTGACAACCCAGAGCAAAATAAATATAAAACTGAATTAAAATAACAACACTGAATGAGATTTTATAAGAAAACATCACTGTTTACCCCAGATCTAATGATTGCCCACTGTCTTTGACTAAACTCGAATCTCCTCATCTCACGCTGCCTGCTCTTTGCTTCTTCAGCTTTTAACAAGGAATCCAATGATTCTTTCTCATCTTTTTTTATCCATTTATCGCCCTTTAGTCAAGCCCCCCAACATAAAGGAAATGACTGTACAGTAGGTGTGTGATACTGCAGTGATATTATCAGAATACCCAGAGCACCTTGGCAGTAATTGCACTGCTATTGTTCTTGCTCAA
>NW_026136706.1:13294845-13307345 GCF_905237075.1 Dicentrarchus labrax
CTCCTGTCTCCTGAGTCCCCCCCCTCCTCCTTTTCCCCCTTTTAGAACAGGTTGTATTTTTTTTTAATAAGGCAAACTAAAACATGCAGGTCAATTTGTGGAAAGGCTTTGTTTGTACAGACAGGGTTTGAAAGGTGATTTGGAAGGATGACATTGACTTATAGTCTAAGCTTTACAAAGCTATAGGGGCCCCTATAACAGCAGAAGCCCTGTCACTCATTCTTTTTAACCAAGACTGCCAAAAAAAAAAGCCCTGCATGAGTATCTGAGTCTGTGTTCAGGCTCAGATTGGATTAAAAGGTTAGAGTTGTAGCTGGAGGTTAGGCCCGTACAACCCAAAGAAGTTATCAATAAAATCCGAGGAATAACTTTAAAACTGCCAAGCTGTGAATGTAAAGGTGTAAAAAATAAGCTACAGCGATTTGCTGGAGACACATCTTGTCAGCTGAGAAAGGTAGGTAAGGATTTGAAAGCTCAGAAAGCATTCTTGATTCTCTGTTGTTAAATTCTGTTGGAAATACTACCCAGCTGAAGTCAACATGATGACTCAAATGTTGAACTTGGATAAAAGATAATACCAAAAATCTATTATCTGGATAAAGGACCGAAACAGAACTCTAAGGTTGATTTCAGATGGATTCAGGGGCAATAACAGTGTGCGAGCAACAAAACAATGCCTCAGTTTTGTATAGAACATTTTACAGAGTTTATTTCCTGTTGCAGTGTTTACTAATGTGAGCGGCTGACAGGACATGAACCTGCACCCAAGTTTAGCAAGCTGTCAGTTTTATACAGATAATACATCTTGATCTGTTAAGCCCTAGTACTTGGATGTTAGGACTTTAGGAGACATAGTGTCCCCCGTGTATTGTCATCATTCTTTTCACTGTCATTTTTTTGCCATTTCTGAAGAGAGATTCAAATAGACGAAGCCATGACCAAGAGACAGTGGACATCCTTTGACAGTAATGTACAATTTGTGAAATAAATGTAATGTTTACAAAAAGATATATGCTTTGATTTGAAATAAGGCCTGTTTAGATGTGATGATATACTGTAGGCTTTATATCATCCATTAACAGATGACGATTATTTTGGTGATTTTTTAATTGAAATCACAGAATCTCACAGATGTGGAACATAAAACACAATATTTTCAGCAAACACAAATGCATAGATACCTTTCATGTCATAAATTCAATAAAAATGAAAAAATAAAAACATCATTGTGACATGTGCAAAAGTGTGGGCACCCTACATTGTCAGTGCTTCAGCACTAACACCCCCTCAGGCAGATATCACAGCTTGCAGCACTTTTTGTTGTCAGCTTAAAGTCTATGAATTCTTGTGTTTGGGATTTTTTTCCCATTCTTCCTTGCAAAAAGGCTTCCAGTTCTGCATTATTCTTGGGTCATCTTTCATGTGCTGCTCTTTTGAGACATGCCCACAGATTTTCAATTGTGTTTCAGTCAGGGGACTGTGAGGGTCATCTTGTGTATCTTTAGGATCATTATCCTGTTGTAGAAGTCATCCTCTTTTCTGCTTCAGATGTTTTACAGATGGTGTGATGTTTCCTTCCAGACTTTGCTGGTATTTAGCGGAATCTGTTCTTCCCTCCACCTGTGCCATGTTTCCTTTGCCACTGGCTGCAACACAACACAATGAGCCTCCTTTTTTCCTCCTGCTGATTGTGAAAATAATTATATTTTATCTTTGTTTGTTGTTGCATACTTCTGATGTTGGATTTTATGAAGTGGATGCAGGTAAGGTTTTCTTCGAACGAGTCTTCCATGAAGGTTTTGTTTGTGCGCATCGCTGCACAGTGAAAAGGCGTACCACCACTGCCGAGTCTGCTAAATCTTTCTGCAGTTTTGTTGGATTCACATGGTGGTTTTCTACAACACTGTATCTATGATTAACACTGAAAAGTGCATTTGTTATTGTAATTAGAGACACTGCTGTGAACTAGAATGTATGAATGTACACATGAAGATTTTGTGTATTGTCTATATCTGCATATTTCTGTGTTTTACTGGCTGTGGAAACAAATCTCCCTCTGGGACAATAAATCTAAATCTAATCTAATTTGGAGGATTTGTTGTTTAATGAGGGATTTATGCACTGCAACCCTACTGTTATAGTCTATGTAGTTGTCAGCAGACTGTTGTTGCTGACACAAACTGATCATGTCCTTCATCGACATTCATAGTCACATAAGAAAAAGTTTATCTTGTTTTTCCTTACATGCTGCACTAATGTCAGTCACTGAATGTCTTTTCTATCGTATTATTCTTACTGGAATACCATACCCAGTCTTAACGGAAGCCTTTGCCATCCATATCCCCAGAATGAATCCCTTTCTTTTTCATGTCAACTGGGCCTGCTTTGCATTTTTATGTCACAGAGCCTAATAGATGTTTAATTGCTCTTTATATCATTCAGTACACCTGTATGGAATCATCTGCATCAGTTACATTTATCTTCTATTTTAGACTTTAGTTTTTTTTCTCTCTAATTAAATGAGATGCATAAAACATAACAATGAAGCCTTGATGCTTTGAGTAGACTAGTAGCAAAGGGGATAAAATAACATTATTTTACAACCTTGATCTGTACTTTCTATTTAACTGCCCCTTCACCAAGATTGCAAACTGTGTTAGACAATTGGTTCAGTATTTCCTGGTGGTTTTAAATGCAAATAGTGGTAAAAAATATATATATACATAGCCTTCAAACAGTCTAGAATTGAGATGTGTGATTTTAAAATTATACATTATTTTCTAAATTAAATAAATAAATACTATTGTTATGATCGTTGCTAACTGAGACTGCAACAGGGCCCAGATGTGTGTGGCATACACTCCTGAGTGAAACTACCTGTTGATTCCTAAAATTGTTTTATTTTTTCTGAATGATTCCAGGTGTCAGATAAGACCAACAGTTCTTCCAAAGTAAACAGTTTATTCAGTGTATGGATTGTCTTTTTTGGGAGATAAAAATGCCAGGCAACAAAAAAAGGCAATAATGGGCAAAAGTCACTGTAAACTGAATAGGGCCTATGCAGATTATAGCAATACAGGAAATGTTGATTCACATGGACATCACACTCCATACCACTTTTTTTTTTGTCTTTTGAAGAGACATTTCCTAGAGCTGAGCTGCAACAGGAAGTCATTTGGATGTAGACAAGTGACACTAAGCTCATCTCAAAGGTGGTCTTAAATTACCAATCATGCAAAAATGCATGATGTACATTCAACCAGTGTTATATGAGTTACTGAAAATCAGTAATTACTTATAGTTGCTAGTTACCTCTCTCAAAAGTAATTGAATTATTTGACAAATTACAGCATTTAAAAGTAATTACTTAACTAAGGAAAGCAACTTTTGCTTTACTTTGAAGGTGAATAATCATCAGCATAGCAGTGGAGCTCAAAATCATCCTGGCAGATGAGGTTGCCAAACAGAAGCATATAGTGAGACAAATCTTATAAAGCTATGAAGTAATTACAGCCACTAGTTGAAAGGCAATACAAATTATGTTCACAGTGTAGCCAATGGAATACAATTCAATTCAATTTTATTTGTATAGCGCCAATTCATAACAGAAGTTATCTCAGGACACTTTTCAAACAGAGCAGGTCTAGACCAAACTCCTTATAACATTTACAGAGACCCAACAGTACCACCATGAGCAAGCACTTGGCAACGGGGGCAAGGAAAAACTGCCTTATAATACACGGGCCATGTCTGCTTCATTTGTGCTCTATTTGGACCCTTCCATGCTTAATCTTTGTCACATAACAGCTGGATGCTGTTAACAGTGTCAAGCTTAAAATTAGTTGCAATCAGAGCATTTGACAGAATGCACCTTTTTTGTGTTCTTAATGCCTTTTAGTGCCTCAATTTGTGCTTAAATTGAGCAGATTAAATCTCTGATTTACTGCACCCTCACTTTTTACTTTGTGCCCTAATTCCCCACCAGAGGGGCATCTAAGTGACCCTTGTGTCCGTCCTGTCAAGTCAAATGCTCCTAAAAGCCCCCCTGGTCAGCCTAGTTGTCCTACAAGTGCGCCCCCCGGTCACCCCTACGCCCTCTCCGGTCATCTTAAGTGCCCTCAACACCACTCTTGCTTCACTCAAGCGTTGCTCTTGTGTGACATTAGGGCAAAATGACATTTAATCTGCACACTGGAGAGGTGGCCCCCTGTTTGTTTTTACCATTGCCTCATAGAACTCAGTAACTAGAGACTGAGATTGTCTGTGCATGCAATATTTAATGATACAGCTTATTTGTTTTCCATCCTTGTTTACCTCTCCAAGCCTCATCAGTCTAAAACTTGTTTAGTCTTCTGTTTTTCTACAAGTCCCCTACTTTATAATGCCTTTTCTAAACCATTTAGTTTCATCCGTGAAACTACACACACTATGTTTGTCACAAGCCTGCCCAGGTTTAGGGATTTTTTGAGCATTACACAATGCATCTATTTGTCCATTCATCCATCTTATTAAATTAATGTCGGTTCCTTTCTTCATCCTTTAGTCCAGATTAGTCCACCATTCATTCATCTCCCATCCCTCCAGCTTTTCTGTCTCTCCTCCAACACATTTGCTCTGCTCGTCTATTAAATTATCTCTCCGTCTCTCAGCAGCCCAACTCTCTTTCAGTTCACCCATCCCTCCCACAGCTCCCGCTCTCTTAAAATATTCATTGATGTCTTAAACACTTTTTCTGTCTCTTCAACACACACTACCTATCCTTAACTCTTTCATTGCTCTGTGCAACCTTCACACACTAGATAACATCACATATTCGCATAGATACAAATTATTCCTCATTTTATCCTCAGAAGATGATTCTAGTTAGATGCCTGGCAGTAATATATCATATTATGTGATAATCTGTATGTCAAAGACTTAACAGCCCTATCTACAGTCATATTATATAATTTTCTACTGATACTGGCAGCCCATGATTGGTAGTTATTTTATAATCCGTAAAACAAAATCATGAATACAAGTGGATGTTTGTGGTGCTGTTATCCCAAAAGAACCTCATCAAAATTGTGCAACAGGGAAAAAGCAGAAAATACTGGAAATGGTGCTGCGCCTGAAAAGTAATGCAAAATAAATCACTGGCTGAGCTTGAGAATTCAGTTAGAAAAATGCATTTTCTCTTGTCATTTGATTAAACCTGTTGCTTATCTCATAAAACTGTTGCCCTTAAACCACATTTTGAAGCTGTATTCAGTATGTGGCTTATTACTGTTATCAAAGCTCACGGTCACTGTGAGAACCTTTTCTTAATGTCGTCTACCGTCCACAAAAACGCACACACACACAAATGAACACAATTTACACATGAAGCCATCTTCATTAGCATCATTTTCTCTTATTCAGACAACATAGTTACAATAAAAACAAGTGCTCCACCACTGGTGTCCTGCATTTCCTGTGTACCCTCTTGACATGAGATCTCATTTAAGTCATGAGTGTTCCAATTAAATTTCAGTCAACCTGCATAATGGTGTCTCAGAGCCTCTCTCCTCCTGCCCGTCTCCCTGACCATGGCATGGGTAACTGGTGTAGCCATGCTTTAAGAAGTATTTTTATCCCCCCCATCATATTATATGGCTGGGCAGTCAAATCAAGTCAGATTTATTTATAAAGCACTTGTCACAAAGTGCTTTGTCACAAGGAACTTTGCTTCAAAGAAAACAAAGGACACACAAACAAATATTAAAACAAAGGCCGATAAAAGACAAAACCAAGAACAGACACAAATTCAAGCGTTTGTATGTGCATAAGAGTGCCTGTCAGCATGTGTATGATAACATATTAAAGCAACGAGTCTTCAAGAGACATGCCAGACTAACACAGGCCAAAAGACAGAAGCCATTGAAAAATAATAGCTGATAGGAAGCTTTTTTCACTTAATAGGCGTGTAGTCTGGAGCAAGGTCTGACACATTGTCTAAAATGATGAAATGGGTGGACTGACATGGAAACTTGTATATTGTGAGGGGGAATTACTGCACAGTACTGGATTATAAGACATCTTAAAGGTTAAGCAATAGACAGGAGAGACACCAGAGCAGAATGTAATCGTCCTCTTCAGACTTATTGCGGCAGACCTAGCACTTATCGAGCACTTATAAACAAACACCTACATACATGTATAAGTGCAGCATATCAACAAATGGCTGAAAAAGTACCTAATATAACCCTGAAAGAGTGCACCACATTAGGTGCATAATCTCTGTGAAGTGGGTAATGTGATGTGATGGATTATGAAGTCTCCAGCACTTGTGTTAATGGTAAATCTGTCCTAAATTACAATAACATTAAGTAAGCTGTAATTGTTATTGAAATGTATGTAATAAAGGTTCAAACAAACACGCATTCTCTCTTGAGTTATGGGCTCTTAAGCATTTATTTAGATTGGATGCCTCATCAGCTGCAATTTGTCAGTTATGTTTAATTGTCACTGGACAATATGGGCATACAGAGTGGTCTCTACACAAAGTATACTATCAGTCTATTTCATATAGACCTGCAGCATATTTCATATACAACAGACACTAAATCACCCACATATCACTCACTATCAAAGAGCAAACTATTGTTCCCACAAACAAAGGCCTTTTTTCCCTTTGGAAGATTTTTATACACCAAAATTTGATTTATTCTGGATTTCGATTTGGTTCATTTTCAAAATGTCGCCTACACATACCCACACTTGCGTAGTGAGTAGGCCGGGGTTAGCTTTAAAGTCACTGACTTTCTGTTCGGTGTAGTCCATCTCAGTGCTGTTGCAGGAGCATATGAAGTAGCGGTGCAAGTACAGTTGCACTGGCTGAACACACACTCCTGCACACAGCACCAGTCCTTGCCGGTATTTCTCATAATGTCAGCACAGTGTTGGGGGGGGAGGGGAGAACGGAGATTGCGAAGTAAAAGACAGATGTCAGATGGATATTGGGGAGAAAATAGCAGGTAATGGAGGAGCACATGAGATGGAAATAAGGAATGTGGAGGAAAGGAGAAGGGGGGGGCAAAGACAAAGCATGAAGAGGAGGAACAAGGAAGCACAGTAGGAAAAGGAAAATTGGCGCAGATGAGAGATGAAGGAGGATGGAGAAAAAGAGGGAGAGCTAATAGAGGGGGTTGAGGGTGTGAAAAAATGTGAAAATCAATTAGGAGAGGTGAGAGCAATACAGAGCAAGAAAACAATAAAGTGTTGTAGAGAGAAGTGTTATATCAATCTTTAAAGTAACAGTAACATTAACCAGTTGAGATAACACATATACTGCATCCAGAGGCTGTGAAGAAATTGACATGTCTGGGCCATACTTGTGTGGTGTGAAAATAAAAGCCTTATAATTGGTCATTCTCTGCTGGTAGTGGGAAAATGCATTCAGGGATAAGGTTCTCAAAACATGAAGCATATCATGTTGTGTTATTCCATGTTTAATTTTAAAGGCTTACAGGAGTTTTTGGTCTCTCACTATAGTCAGATAGCTAAAAGTTTAAGTCAGATAGACATCAATTGAGGTGCATTTAGACAAGAAAAATTAAACCACAACAAAAACAATAAGGTGTTCTAGAGAGGGTTGTTATATCAACCTTTGAAAATAACATCAACCTGCTGGGATCACACTTCAAGGGATATGGATATTACACAGGTGAAGATGAGTATTGATTGACTCACAGCACCAGGGTGTACTATATCCAGAGGCTGGGCCATACTTGTGTGGTGTGAAAATAAAAGCCTTTTGGTCATTCTCTTCAGACTGGTTTGGACAGAGGTTAGAACAAATAAAAAGACAAACTATGTGGAAATTGGTTTTCATGGGACCCAAAGAGACAAAAATACCCTTTTTAAACTTTTTCAGAAAATTGCCAACTTAAACTAATAATCAGATCAAATGTCCATTTTTACTTCACTTATTGAATGGCAAACAAACCTGAGAAGTGAGCAGTGATTCATGACTCCCTAATCAGTTTACTGAGTGACTGATTGATCAATTGACTGACCGGGCTGGGCTGATTTGTCGCTGTCTTCTGCAGTGGTCTGAAACTGGAGGGAAAGTACAAAAAAAAACAAACAGATAAATTGCATTTGTCAGATGAGTTTTTTTATTTTTTGCACCATATCCCCCAAATGAGGTTTGTGCATTGAGTGTTAGTGCCCGAAAAGTACATCTAAATGTCATTATAAAACCTTTTAAATAACTCTGTCACACCTGCAACCTATATTATTTCCCTATGTTCTATTTGTACCTCATAACCCAATGATAGTAATTTTGCTTTTGTCTCAGCGTGTTGCAGAGAGTGCTGCCCATGTAAATCCACAGTGCCTGAAATTGATGTCCATGTATCGCAGCCCTAAAGGGGCTTCCTGCTGTCATCTCACATCGAATAGAAAAGAAAGCTCTTATCGCTCAGGGACCGGAGCTTCTCGTTTTCAAAATGTGTGTGTGTGTATCCACAAATGTGTGTCAGGTAAAGCTCCAGTTCATCCGACAAGAACACTGGATTGAAGCACTGAGTGCAATGTGAGAGGTTTGTTGTGTTCAAGAGTGTGTTACATGTACATATGTCTTCCACTTTATCTGTGTCAGGAGATTTATTGCAGAAGGTACCTCTGGCCCCCGAACTGATACGGCAGCTGTTCAATCAAGAGACCTATAGGCACTACTAGGCAACAAAGCCTCTTGAAGAGCCAGTGTGAAATCCTGTTGCTTAACTTGAAGATCCCTCCTTTCTCTAGTGTCTTTCTCAGTCATCTCAGTCAGCTTTGTGTTGTGACTGTGCTTAAGTCTTTGTTTCAATTCCCTGTGTAGAAAACAGTGCATCAACCCCAATTTGTCAAATCAGTATGAATTTATGCAGAAGCTACACACCTCCTGCTGTGTTTACTTAAGCAGTGTTCCAACAGAATTACTGTCATAATTTTAAATCTTGTTGAGAGAAAGACTTTTCATTAGTGTGACTGTTTTCGTTCAGTCGCTCTCAATCAGGAGAATGGGACCCTGTTGTTGATGTCACTAAATGAATCATTATCAACATACATTAAGCATCATATTAATACATAAATCACATACCTAAAATAACTGTCATCATCTAATGTGTTTTTTGCATACTATCATAATAATAAAATGTATTCATATGGCCCTTGTCAAAAATAAAACTTGAGTTAAAGAGTATGACGGTTTTGTAGAGTAGCTATGTAATTGTCGCCATGTACTTATACTATTAGTACATGGCAATAATACTTATTGTAACCGAATATCTGCCTTTTTTATGTCAGTGTCTGTTGATTTCCTGTCGGTTTGTTGCTGGATATTCTTATTATAAAACACAATAAAATGTAAAATTCTTTTTTTTTTTTAAAAAAAAGGTTTACAAAGTATTATAGAAAAAAAAATTTTAGTCAAACTCAAAAATCACCAAATAAAATGGTTTTAATGGTAATACCAAGCACCAGATATGCGTTCAGGACGTTTCTGGAGAGAGGAAGCTCAGTGATCAATGCTGCTGTAGTTTAATGCATTCATTTGTGTGCGTGTGTGATTGTGTGTAAACCAACCTTGACACTACAAGCATGCTCTGAACATAGCTAGTGTAAGCACTTCCTTGGCACACTATAGTGATATATGCACCAGGGCTTAACAACATAACAAACATTTCAGAACTGTGAGAAAAGAATAAGTTAAATGAAACCAGTGTTCATCCAACAGGGTAGTGTGTGTTTCTTTCTTCTTGGAGTGTGGTGAGATCTCAGATTATCTGTACGATGTGATGAAGACATGCGGAGTGAATCATTCTTGATTGATGAGATGCTCCTCTAGACACACGCTATACATCCTCTTCTGTGCTATGTCCCCTGCTAGTCCGTTGTACGGCGGTTTGTCCAACAAACTATCTTTCTCTCACAAATCAAAGTGTGCGAAAACAAAAAACAAAACCTGCATAAATAATACTATATTTGATTATCTGTTAAATGAAAATATAACCAGATCTGGAACTAATCAACTTAATAATCAACATTAAAACATTAGTACCTTAAAGATTACTATGTCAGAATCAGAATCAAAACTACTTTATTGATACAGTTGTTCAAGGTGCTCATACAATGTTAAAGAATAGAAATAATACTTATATTACAATCCAACACAATATATATAGAAATGTATATATAAGTATATACATATAAAAGTGGAAATAGAAATATATGTACCATATAGTTATAATAATAAAATATATACAATATATGCTAATATATACAAAGTGATGTGTGCTGCAGCATGTAAATGACAGAAATTAAATGAGTAGTAGTACGTTTTAAAGATTGTGGTATTGCAGAAGTTATACATTATTACAAAGAATGACGGAATAATTACAAGAATGACAGAATAATCCAGTGTATTGCACACTGATCAGAATATTGCATCTTAATGAACTTATTGCACATTCATTTTTTGCACATTAATGTATGTATCCTCTTAGCTGCTGCACACGTAAAACCAGTCCTAAAATACCGCACAGCAATATGAGCGGCATTTCCCTTCTAATTGTGCTTTATTCTTTATTCAGCTCAAGTTCGTTCTACTCAATTGTTTTTTAGTAAATGTCTTATTAAGAAACTGCCATATTTAAAACACCCAATTTGGTGGAAAAAAAACAGTAAACCTAAACGACATAAATTCTTATAAAGAGAAGTTCTCATGTAGCGTAATGTTAGCGAGCACAGAAAAGCAAATGCTCAATAAACACTAACGGGAGTATGAAATACACAATCATTAACTCATCGGCAGAACTTTGATGAGTTACTCCCTTGTAACTTAATTCAAAAGAACCCTTAAATTAACTTTTTATCTACTTATACACACTTGGTTCATTTCCTTTCGCCACCACTGCCCTCTGCTGGACTGAAACAGCTATTGCAGATGGGTAAGAGACTGGAAATAAGCGCACCCTGATTGTAGGTTATTTTGAGTGCACTAGTACTGAAGTAGTTAACCCTTTTTTGTCCAATAGTTGATCATTCCCAATGTGGCCATGAGCTCGGCCTCTAACACACCCTCTGATGTTTCTGCAGCAACACACACTTCCCTTCCAACACACATACATTCAGGAGCACAACAGCACAGACGTAAGTGAACACATGATTACTCAGAACCCAGATTTAAAATATGCAATATGTATGTGCATGTAATGTACAAAATGGCTTTTTGAATGTTGCATGCTCTGTTCTTCTGCAGACATGTGGAGGATAAAAAGCTCATAGACACACACTGACGCTTTCACAGTCACAGGGCACTTGCAGAAACAAAATAAAAAACAATTCTAAAAGTAAAAATGCACTAAGCTGTACCCTGATACTGTATCCTTGCTTCAAAACTAACAACATTTAATTTTTTTTATACCATTTACTTTTCTTTTTCTTTCATTTCTTGCTCTGCTAAGAAGAAAGTTTTGGTGGGCAGATACATAAATCACCAAAAGCAGCTGTCATAAGAAAATAATGAAGCATGATGGTAAAACATTGTTCACATGAGTTTTACATGGAGTGTAAAATGTTGCAATTTACTGTAAAATGCTATTTCTAGATTTCCTGCACAAGTTATCCATCAAATTCACCAAGCAGAGCAAAATGGATTTCCACCAACATGACTGTTTAATTGAGCTGCTACTCTGGCCATTCCCTTATTTCCCTCATAAATTAAGTCACTGACCTAAGTGAACTATGACCTGTGAGGCGGCAGCGCTTGATGGCACTTTCCCAGAAACATTCCCTTAACAGACTGATAAGCTTAACTGGAAAGACGACGTCCTCCTTCCACACATTATAATGGAAATTAGATTTTTAATTTAAAAAACAGTAAGAAGCAGATTAAATGTAATTTAAAGATTCATAAATGGTCAGTTTCAAGCTATTGATGAAGGTCCTCTCGGTCACAAACAGTTGAGAGTGAAATATCTCACAAAAATATTTATGTCAATTGAAAATCTCAGACAGTGATGACAGGGTGAAAGTAGATTGGCTTGATAAAGAAGATAATTATAACTGTATTGAATCACAGTTTTTGGCACCCATGACTATTTTTGGACTGAATAAACGAAGCTTTCATAATTTGGGGGAAGATGACTGTTTGCTGTCTTACAAGACTGTCCTCACCAGGAAATTACAGCACTGCTCATTTGCTCAAACACAAAGGATCGTACAAATAATTAGCTTCCTCATGGGAGTACAAAATGTATGACATCAGACTTTGGAACCAGACTCCACTATTAGTTCTTTAAAATATCTTTCTCTAATCTTAACCAAGTATTTTCAGTTGTCTAAGCAGACCTTAGCTAAAGTGGTGGCAGGTTAAAAAAAAAACCCAAAAAACACTTATTTGACTTGTTGGCCTTACCTTACCAAGAGTAAAAACTAATTGATATAAATGAAATATCTCAGTAAAGTGTCAGTAACGTGTTTATTCACATCTC